>NW_005843051.1:0-339 GCF_000455745.1 Alligator sinensis
AATCAAACCCATCATCTTGTTTGATATGTGATAGAATGTCCTGTAATTTTTGTATCTTTAACTCCATTAGCTTAGAATTATCTGTCAAATTGAAGCAACACATCCCATCGAACTCTTTCCACCCATGGTTATGTCTCAGTAATAAATAGTCTATGGCTGCCCTATTCTGCAACGTAGCCCCCCGCAGTTCTTTCATCTCGGTGCTGAGGGCAGCTAGGGCCTGTGAGGTCGTGTTCAGGCTCTTCGCTAAGGCGCAGGCCACTTTACTTATCTGACCATGGTTGCCTACCGCCAGGGCTGGTAAACCTACTATAGAAACTGCCAAAGACACTGCCTCAG
>NW_005843051.1:736-3100 GCF_000455745.1 Alligator sinensis
TATTCCAGAGATTAAGCCCGGAAAGGTCGAAGTTTTTTAGCCAAGTCTGACTTTTGAGCGTTTCTAATGGAGTGGGCACCCCTATGAGGCATGAGGTAAACACATCTTGAACTGACGTTCCACCAGCCAAACAGAAATGAGTTGTGTTCACCACTTCTTTTGCCAAGTAAATCCACACATTTTGGTTTTTCTCAAACTTTCGATGTAACAATCCCTCCGACCCTAGAAACACTAGACTTAGGTAAAGAACTACTTTCTACATGGCTGATGTTTAAACAAGAATCTAAGTCCTTCCACAGGTTCTGCTGTCCAACGATGTCCGTTTGTGTCGGCTTCTGGTGCAACACTCTCAGCAACTGCTCCCTCAGAAGGAACTTCCGGTGCGGCCTTTACCCTGGTATAGTGGATCCACGACTTTATCCCCTGGACCTTTACCGCTGTATGAGTGGTGAGGATCACGGGATACGGTCCCTTCCACTTGGGTTGAAGAGGCTCGTCCTTCCACGTTCGGACCAAAACTTTGTTTTTAATTTGGAACTTGTGGACTGGAGTATCTAAAGGCAGTGGAAGTCGCTCTTGGACGTACCTGGGGAGAGAAGACAACACAGCAGACAAAGAATACAAATAGTCTTTTATCCAACCTTTTCCTTTAACGTGCATTTGACTCCCATGCGTCACCACCGGATTCTTAGGATGTGGCTTACCATACATTAATTTAAATGGACTAACTCCCAATTTAGCTCTAGGGGCTATGCGCACTCTAAGCAAGGCAAGAGGCAGAGCTTCGGGCCATTTTAGCTGAGTCTCTTGGCAGAGTTTAGCCAGCTGTCTTTTTAGAGTCTGATTTATTTGTTCCACCTGTCCACTTGACTGCGGTCTCCATGTTGTGTGGAGGTCCCATTGTATCCCTAGAGCCCGGGAAACTGCCTGGGTCACTTCTGACACAAAGTGTGGCCCTCGGTCCGAGGCTAATGCCTCTGGGATTCCGAATCGTGGAATCATTTCTTTTAGCATCACCCGGATCACTTCTTTTGCTTTGTTGGTTCGGCACGGGAAGGCCTCGGTCCATCCAGTCAAGGTGTCCATGAGCACTAACAGGTATTTGTAGTGTCCCTTCTTGGGAACTTTAGAGAAATCTATCTGCCAACACTCTCCTGCTAATAGTCCTTGTCTTCCTGCTCCTGGCGGAGGTTTGGGGGAAATTTTAGGATTGTTGGCACAACAGACAGGGCATCCTCACACTATTTGTTTTGCTGTTTTAAAACTTACGGTCAGCAAGTGGCACTCTTTCTTTGTTTTTGCTGTAATTAACAGCACTCAAGCATATATAAAAACTGATGGGACACTTTTTTTTTCCCAATTTGCATTTCATGGGTGGCACAAAAGGACGATGCATCCGCTGGCCGGTGGCTTCAATTATGGGGAACTTGGTTTGTTGTTTTTTTTGATAAGGGTCCTTTAAAATTCATCACAACTGAATGAGTGGCTCCACTGTCTATTAAAAAATCAATGAGTTCTCCCCCCACTTGCATTTTAACCAGGGGCTCATCAGGGGAGACGGGTATCACTTTGATGTTTGCCCCCGGTCCCCGTCACTCTTGGTCAGAATCCTCTAGCACCATTTCATCACGTTTCTTTTCCCCTCTTTGGGGCACTCATTCTTCTAATGCCCTTCTTGCTTGCAAATAGCACACTGATTAGGTCCCAGCTTGGGACCCTGGCCGTAGCCTCCCAGAGCATAGCTCATGCCTCCTCTACACCCTCTATTCCCCTGCTTCGTCCTCTACTCCTCTGATCTACAATTGTCGCTGCCAACAACGATGCTTGTAACGACGCCTGTGCCTTCATTTTTTTATCTTTTTTTTTCTCTTTAACCTGATCTCAGTTGGAGTATACCTTATAAGCAATCTCAATCATTTGGCTGATGCTCATTCCAGCTGCTCCTTTAGCCTTCTGTGGGTTTTTTTTCCTAATATCTGGGGCTGACTGTCCTATAAACAGTGTGTTAAACATCTTGGCATTTTTTTGCAGCTCCAGATCTAAATCCGTCCACTGTCTGGCTGCCTCGCACAACCTCCCATAAAAACTGGATGGATCCTCCCTCCGGACCCTGCCACACTTCGTATAATTTAGACACATTTTTTTGCTTGGGGATAGCCTCCCGGAGGGCAGCCAGCACAAACTCCTGATACAGCTCTAACTTCTTCCGGCCCTCTTGGGTATTGGGATCCCAGTCTTGATTTTTCTTAGGGCAAAGTTTATCTACATCACCGGCTGGGTGACGCTGCTGTCCTATCGTGCGTGCTTTTTTAAGACCAACCTCTTTTTTTCTGGAGTCAGAAGAGCAGCCAGTAAGGCCCTGAT
>NW_005843051.1:4682-5445 GCF_000455745.1 Alligator sinensis
TAACACACACATACCACACCCCTCCCAGCATCTGCAAGTTGCCTTAAGTATTCAGTTAGATATAGTTTGCAAAAGCTAGATATACCATAAAAAAGATTACATAAAAAGATTACATCACCTCTGTTCCCATCTCCTCCAATCTCCCCAAGATTTCCAGTGAAGGAGGATGCTGGTGGAAGTTTAAAATGCTCCATTTTTTTCTTTGAATAAATGCTGCAACCCCCTTAAACAGGATGCCCGTGACTCGACCGAGAGACGGGTCACTTGTGACACCGTACAGTGTTTACTGTATGCCACCGGATCCCAAAGGGGGTCTCGCTCAGACCTCCGTGCCTTTGGGGCCCCATCCTCGAGTCACCATTCAGCAGAGACCGGTGGAGTGGTAGATGGCTTTATCTTGATTAGGAACAGGATTCATCAACTCACATGCTTACATCGTGCAGGGAGAACTACAACTCCCAGCACCACAAACCGCACCCGCAGGGCATCACAGGGAGAGACTGGGTGGTTTCCCATGTCCATAAAGTGGCTTTAATCCGCAACACCTTGGTGGGTACTGAACCACGCCAGAAGAACAGTTATCCCCAGGAACGCTTAAGGAAAACTGCCTTCATGGACCCAGATCCATGGTGTTTCCCCTGCCAGGAGCAGCCTCTCTGCAGCCTGCTGGATCACTCCAACGACGGGGGTCTCGCTCAGACCTCCGTGCCTTTGGGGCCCCATCCTCGAGTCACCATTCAGCAGAGACCGGTGGAGTGGTAGA
>NW_005843051.1:6118-15870 GCF_000455745.1 Alligator sinensis
AGCGGTCAGTGGCATCAAGGGCATCGGGGCAGTTGGCACGATTCTCTCGGAGGCGCTGCTGGAGGACATGTTCCTTAGCAGGGCTTTACAGCACTTGAGATTGAACTTCTTGCTTGGTTGCTTCTTTTGTTGACATGGTTTTGTGGCCGTACAGATGGAGACGATGGAACGGCTCAAACAAGGATATATCGGGCTCCTTTGGGGCTGGTCTTCTCATCTTCTTCTCATGCCCCACCTGAGAGAGCTGACGACAGGGATTCAGCAGAACCGGAGGATTGTTCAAATCGGAGTGGGCCGCGACAGGAGCGCTTCTGCTGCGCCCATGCTGGCACTTGGAGTCCTGCTCTGACCTGGTCGTGGCTGTGCCGAGGTGGACTTTGCAATGGATCTCGCCGCACTCCCAGTTGGCGTCTTTAATCCAATTCTATTTACAAAGCAGCTAGTTGTCCACCCTGTTCAACGTAGTCTAGCTCTGCCTGAGTTAAGGAGACCCAGGAGGTTTATATGTGGGGCCTGCAATAACAAATGTATTAATGAGGTCAATTCTCTTGCATTGCCGGGTCCATTTGCCTTGATATCAAAGCTTTCATGTTTCAATTCCTTTCCCACACTTTTCAGTTTTTGTTCTGGATTTAACAGACTGTTTAAGATCCAGTTTACATCAGACACAGTGGGATTGTAAATACTAAAGACCTGCTGCAACTTATCTCTAAAATCAGAAGGGCTTTCTCTGAGTTTTGGAAAGGTATGACAAAAGGTAGTGATATCGCTAGCAGTCCAAGGGACATGCACTACAGTCCGTTGGCCTCCTGGTATTTGAGGCGGGTATTGTCGCAACGGGCAGAGAACAGTTGACTTAAAATAGTGCGGTTCTCCAAAGGTGGTCACAATCAATCTTCCTCCCTCTTGGGCTTTTGTATGTTGATTTTACATACTATGTATCTTTATATGCTAATTGATACCTCATAGCTATTAAGACTCCTACCAAACTTAGCTAGACCTCTTAATCCTTCTAGGCTTCTGTAAGATCACTTATCACTGAGCAGCTGAAGTACAGTAGCAGAATGATGAAGAATCAAATGTACATGTTTATGCAAATTAGATACAGAGAAAATACATTATTAACACAGTTCAGGCTATAAGACAGCCCTTTACTGGTGAGGTCAAGGAGAAATGTCACATGTAGACAAATTATCCTTGTCCCAGTGAGCAGAGGTTCTTATACTTCTTTGTTGCAGCTGGGACTAAGCTGTAGTGACAAATTACTGGATCCAATCTGAAAGTTCCTGTATTTATCTCAGCAAGAGAATGAGGAGGGCAAAGTTCTGATCTTATAATTCTCATGGTCACCTCATTGCAATAGGAAGGACCAGTCTGAGTCTGACTAGGTTTTGTGGATATCTAGCAATGTGTACAGACACAAGGGGTGGGGCGGGGGACTCAGCTGTAAAGTTCAGCTAGCATTTGTAAAAATAGTGATGCTTGAGGTATATTGGTGCAATCAAGATAACTTGGGAAAGGACCTGTGAGGTTCTAGCAGACCTGATATCAAACAGTGAAAAAACAAGCCAGGAAAAATTCTGATTGAAAAAAAAGGCGAGGTTTGAAATGCCTTCTTATCAAATCAGCAAATGCATTTCTTCTTTCTTCAGGCTAGATGCTTACGCCGGGTATCTCCCAGTCAGAGGAAGAAAGCTCTCTTCTCTTCCTATCTTCATTCATCCAATAGATTCCCTTCTTGCTCTGGGATCATGTGCTTCTCAATGCATCATGAGAAGACCCCCTGGACACTGCTTTCCCTGCAACAGCAACGGGAGGGATGATTTTAAGATGACTTTCCAATATTAGATTCTATACATAGAAAATTATAACAAAATCATCATTTTTCACATACAGATTGTAATTATTGGGGGTTGTCTTCAATTTGAAGTCATTTTGGATTGGGTAAATATGGTAATTACATATTTTATGTGTGTCTGTGCATGGTATGATCATGGAGAACTAGGACTGGGAGGTCATGAGACAGAGGGGCTGGGAGGCAGAGAGAGTGAGAGAGCACAGAGCAGGGAGGTAGGGAACCTCCCCCTCATCATAATATGCACATTAGGGTTATTTTCTTAACTCCTGGTATTCAAGTAGCACTGAAGGCTCGTATTGTCTGCCTCTAGCCTCCACAATAAGATTCCTAAGTGACCCCCAGCGTTTTTGACCTCTGACATCTGCTCTCACTGCTTTAAGTGGAGGAGGAAGGTTGTGTTCCCTACCCCTTAAGTGCCATTGAGACGTGGCTGGGGTGGGACAGGCCTGGCTGACTCCTTCCTGGGATTCTCACTTCTCCTTGTCACCTGTGAACAGCTCTGTCTGGGAAGAATCCGTCTTGGGGGAGGAGAATGAACTGTATCACCCTCTGTCCCTGACTTGTTGGGGTTGTTGTGGGAGGTAATTCTAGCACGGTGGGGTCCAGGGGCTGCTGCTCTCTGTGATGGGGGCAGCCAAGGTGGACGGATCTGACAACGGTTTGTTCATGTCAAGAGAATGCTACAGTGTGGGGGACTGACTGGTCTGGGAGTGTAACAGGAGCATATGGAAACTGGGATCCCTAAACAAAAGTTGCCTGTTGCTTCTAAGATAGACGCTGGGGAAGGAGCCCTTCCAGGGTGAACACGGAGGGGTGGTCCCAAAAGCCCAAATCTCTCCACACTGAGCAGAGGTCATTGGTGCAGTGGACTGTTTTCTGCCATTGTGTTGGTAGTCAGAGTTAAATCCCAGTCACACAGGTGGCAGTCTGCAGTTGCATCCAAAGCACCAATTCTCTGAGCTGACAGAGTGGTAGGGAAGTCTGTCAACCATTGACTCAGTGATGTTTATTATTTTTCTAACATTTGAAAATCAATTCATTTTCCTCCACCCTTGTTCAGAGAAATGCCAGAACCATTTTGCTTGAAAACAAAATGAAACCACACAAAACATTATAACAAATACTAAGAAAATAAATATTCTTTGGGATCTTGGCTTACATCTAGAATAGATTAGTGAAAGCCAGAAAACCACACATCATATATGAGTCAGAAACTGATCCAGAGATTGTCAACTCACAGATAAAACGGAATAAAAAGTTTAAAAATAACTTTGAAATGCTCTTCTTTTGAAAGGACTCTAAACCAGTGATTCTCCATCTTTTTATACTCAAGGCACCCCACAATAGACTCAAGGCACCTCTTGGAAAATGTCAGCTCTTAGTTTTCATTTGTTTTTTGGCTACAGAAAAGCAATAGAGCAATATTCCTACTGCAGAAACCTCAGCAAGACCACAAGAGGTCAGAATGGTTTGAACACTAAGGATTCCTATTTGAAATATTTGTGAATCATGTTTGCACACATAACCATCCTAACATTGCTTGGCTCCTGGTGGCACCCTTGACAGGATCTGAAGGCGCTTCAGGGTGCTGTGGGGCCCAGTTGGGAATCCCTGCTCTCAATGTACATGTGTTCTGACCCTAGCTTTAGGCAAGAAGAAGTAGGGTTTCCAAAGAGGAGTACTGGGAGAGTTAGTCCTGCTGTAGGTACAATTCTCCACGTGCTCCTTTCTTGGGGAGAGGATTCCTGTAGCACTCTCTAGGTCAGAGGTGGGCAAAATGTGGCCTGAGGGCTGGATGCAGCCTGCCAGGACTTTCTTTCCAGCCCACAGGGCCCCTAAAAAGTTTAGAAAATTAGCCCCTGGCTGCCTGTCATGTGACTCTTGACAGAAGCAGGGCTGGAGGGTTTGGAGGCCTTTATAACTCTGGATTTGCAGATGGGGAGGGACGCATGTGTATTTGTGTGTGCCCCTGCGTGCCGCTGCTGGGTGTGTGTGCACGCGAGTGTCACTGCAGGTGACTGTGTGCGTGCGTGAATTTGTGGACGTATATGTGTCACTGCTACAGGCAACAGAGAGCACTTCCAGCATGGTCGCCCTGTGCCCTGGCAGCAGCGTGGGCCCAGCTGACGCGCGGCCCCTTGTCTCCCCTCAGGACCAGGACCAGGCGCAGGCGCAGCGGTGGGGGCAGGTGGAGGGGCGGGCGAGGCTGTCCCAGCTGTGCCGGGCAGCGCTGCCAGGGGCCAGAGGTGGCCGCACCCCCCCACTGCCGTGAGTCTTTCCCCTGCCCAGGGGCTGCGGGGTGGGGGGTGGATCTGGGGGGCAGGGGTCTCTCACCAGGTGTCCTGTGCCCCTCCCAGCCCCATGCTGCACACGAGACCCCGGGGGAGAGTCTCCCTGTCCTGCCACCTCCACGGGCCCTCCAAAAATAGAGGAGGGGTCATGGGTTCATCCCCTGATCCTAGTCACAGTCCTTCCCAAATCTGTGTGAGAGGGGACCTGGGATCTTCAGCTGAGAGGTGGGGACTCCCCTGAGACAGGTGGTAACACCCAGCCCCAGGGATGATCCCCAGGGCTCAGGTCTAGGGGCCCTGCCCGGCCTCAGGACTCTGGGGGCCGCCAACCCTGCACCTGGGGGAGATGGGGAATTCGCTGCCCAAGGGAGTTCATCGCCCCAGCTGCTTTTTCCTTCCCCAGCAGGACAAACCCCTCACTGGGCACCGCCGACAGCAGGTGAGAGGGACCGAGCCAGGCTGGGGGCTGTGAGGAGCCCAAGTGGGCTGGGTGACACCTGCATGGAGGGGCGGACCAGAGGAACAAGCCCAGGGCTGGGCTGGGGGATGGAGGGCGAATGCAGGGGTAGAGGGGCAGACTGGGGCAAGAGCTGGCTGCATGCACAGACATACAGGTTGTGGTGTGAGACCTCTAACCCGCACCGTTTCAATTGCTGCAGCTGGAGCTGACGGTGCTCAGGGCCCAGCTGGCCCAACAGGAGCGGGACACGGCGGTCCTCCTGTCCCGGTAGGTGTGGGGCTGGGCAGGGAGCTGAGTGTTCCCGGTGTGCGGTGCAGGGGTCAGGGCACAAGCCCTGGGGCCATCCCTGCTCCTCTGCGCATCTGTCCTTGGGGAAGGGTGGTTTCTGGGATGGCGCCGTCAGTCTCTCTGAGCCTGAAAATGTGTTTTGTGTCCCCAGTGCTCGGCAAAGGGAGGAGCTGTTCCTGGTGAGTTTGCAGGGGGCAGAGGGTGGCAGGGCCGTGGGGCAGGGGAGAGAAAGAGGCTGAGGCCAAGCATGGCCAGGCAGCGTAAAGTCCCAGGGGATGTGAAAGCGGGGAACAGAGTCCTGACACATTGCGTGGGGGGAGAGGTGGGGGCTGATGGGTGCCCAGGGAGGTACCACTGTTGGGTGCAGAGGCCAGATATGCTTGGTGCAGCCATGGGCATGGTGTGACGGGCTGGGGTGATTCTCGTGCAGGCCCAAGTGGAGGACCTGAAGCAGTACAATACATGCCTGCTGCTGGCCCTCAAGGCCCAGGGGAACAGTGCCCAGCTGGGAACAACAGCCCCACGGAGGTGAGCCGCTCTGCATGCCCCTGCCCCGGGCTGGGGGGCGGTGCGTGTGTGCCTGTGTGTGCACAGGGCAAGGCTACCCCTGCTGTGCCAGGCCCTGCAGTACGGGGGTCAGGGGGGTGGCCTGGCTCTCTGCATGGGGGGCTTGTGTGTGTGGTGCTGGACACCACGTGAGCTTCATGGGTGTCACAGTGTGGGACCGGTGGGGTGACGTGTGTGTGCTGCACTGACCTCCCCTGCTTTGGGGATTGCTGCCCCCCAGGCTTCCCCGCAGAGTCTGCCAGGTGCCAGCTCTGGACCAGGGGATTGGCTTCCTTCTCACTGCCATTTTGCTTTTCCATGTCCAACAGCCCCCCATGGATGTGGCAGAGGGGTGCTTGCCACCCTTGACAGGGTAAGTGGGGGTCAGGGAGGGGAGGGTGAGGTGTGGGGCTCTCCTGGGTAGCTTGCAGGCTCTGGCGCAGGGTATGGGATGTTGCACGTGGTGCTTTGTGTAGGTATGGGAGTTGCCCCTTGTCTGGTGCTGGTGGGGATGAATTCAGTCCAGGGCCCATTTCTGAGCAGTTTGTCTTTGTGCAATCAGGAGCATTAGCCACTACAAGGCGAAGGACTCAGGGACCCAAATTGCCCGGCCCGCTACCTCAGAGGCCAGCACCCAGACAGAGGGCCTTGAGCAGGAGCACCCCAGGGCCCAGACCAAGGCCCTCTGTCTGGAGGATGTGGGGTGCCAGGTTGTCCCCCTGGCTACTACAGACACCGGCACGCAGACCAAGGCTCGCCGGTGTCTAAAAGTGGCTGGACACAGGGAGAGGTACAGTGCTTTTTGTACTGTTAGTTTGTGAGCCCCAGAATATGAGGTGGATGGGAACCAACTGGGTGACGATCTGGGCCTCTTCTGCCTCCAGGCAGGTCGGGATGACCCATGATGCCTATTGCACAGGGTGCCAGTCCCTCACCTCTGGGCCTGTGCTCAGGCAGCGTGGGGGCCACAGCTTGGGAGGGGATTGCCCCCAGGCCGTATGAAGTCTCAGGAGGCTGTGGGGAGAGGTAGGTGGTGGGTTTGTGCAACAGGCAGGGATGGCCTAGGAGGGCTTGCCAGCCATGCAGGGATAAGTGGGGGACAGGGAGGGGACGAGGAGGTGGTCCCACAGGGGCCTGTGGGGAACTGGGGTGTCGCACGCAATGTCCCAGCTGCAGGGTAGGCTGGAGGGGCTGGGAGCAGCGGTGTTTGCACATAGGGGAGTCCTTCCTTCCTAGGGGCTGTCGGACTTGAATTCAGTGCATGATCCATCTCTGACCAGCTGCTTCTTGTGCAATCAGGAGCAAATCCCCGTCCACCGGGATTGAGGAGGGGACACAGACCCCCACGATGCCCCTCTCCAAGGAGGCCAGCACCCAGGCAGAGGGCCCTGGGCACCTAGACATCTCCACGCAGACAAGGGCCCTCTGCCTGGCTAATATTGGGTGCCAGACCAACCCCATTCTGCAGATGGAGGCAAAAAGCAAGACCAATTCTGGTCTAAAAAAGAAAGGACAGGGGGAAAGGTATGATGCTTTTCCTAGGTTATTTAATTCAGTTTCATTTTGGTTTTTAAAGAAAGGTTTTGTGTTCCCAGACAAATGTAGTCCAAATCCATGAGTGAGTCCAGAAGCAGAAGTGGCTCTAAACCCGGGAAGCATGCTGCTTTTCCTAGTGTTAGGCTGTGAGCGTGGGGTCAGAGAGGGGAGCTGGGGTGGGGGCTGGAGCCAGGACTCTGTTCCCAGTCCTGGGAAGGGTCTCGCAGGTTGGGAGAAGGACGGGTCGAGGGCCAGCACCCCTGGGTTCCCTCCCAGCTCTGGAGGCCTTGGGAGGGAAGAGGTGAGCAAAGGGGAAATGACTAGTGTGTCTTTAGAAAGTGCCTTGCCTGCAAACTCCCTCCAGCGCCCTGGGTGTGTAGGTGGGCAGGGCCAGGGCAGGGGCACTGCAGGCCTGGGCGCTGTGTGCTGGGAGCCGTCCCTGTTGTGTACATCGAGATCGCGGCCAGGAGCCAAGTCTAGGTGGGGTCAGCACAGAGGCAGGAAGGGAGATGGCTGGGGGAGGGCACCCAGGGCCAGTCCTTGGTACGGAGGCAGGGATAGAGAGAGCGGAGGCCTGGGCATGGGCTTGGGGTGTGTGCGAGGTGACCGATGTCTCTGCCTCCCACCCCCAGTGCTGACACTGCGGCAGAGGGGAGGAGGAGAAGAGGGCGAGCAGCACGGAGGTGAGTGTCCTGCCACACCTCGGTGGGGCCCAGGCCTGAGGGGCCGTCCCCCCAGCCCACATGATGATCAGGTGCCTCCTGCCTCCAGGCTGGTCAGGATGACCTGTCCTGGCTTTCTGCCAGGGCCCTGGTGCCCTGTCTGGACCGGTTATCTCCTGGGGTGGACCCCATCGTCCACCTCTGGGCCTGAGGACCCCGCTGCCAGGCCTTCACCCCGGGGCTTGGGGCTCCGAGCTTCTGGCCCAGGTGTGAGGCTGGCTGGGGACAGGAAGCCCCACTCAGCCACGTGTGAGAGCCACGTGCTGCTCCCTGCTGGGGAGACTCTCCTTTACCCCGTGGTTGCTCCCTGGGGGTGAGCAGAGGCCTGAGATCCACCCTGTCCCACTTGCACTAGTTTCTTCTTACCTGGCCTGGACGCCGCCCTGACCCTGCCCTGACTGTGCCCCTTCTCCCACAGGTTCAACCTTGTGTGGATATTGCCCTGCTGCTTCGCCCTCAGGCGTTGAAGGCTTCTACTCCTCCCCTCCCCGTCCACCCCTGTCCTCCCCTCTCTCCATCCTCCCCTCCCTGATCTGGGATGGGTCCACGGGATGACAGCGTTGGTGCCTCTGCCTCTCTGAGCAGGTAAGTGCTTTCTCATTGCTTCTAGGTTTTTGCTGCCTCTTCTTTTGTCTCCTTGTGTTGGGCCTGCGTGATCCAACACAGGGTCCTAGTTAGTCCTAATGTTGAGATTGTCCCCCTCACGCTCATGTCACCTCGTAACAGACCCCCGCACGACTCACCGTGGCACTGCGGCTCCGGCGGCCCGGCTACACTGAAGGAAGGCGGCCCGGCTACATTGAAGGAACTGGTGCCATGCCGAATGGCGGAGACATGCCGATTGGCCAAGTGAGCCTGGAGATGGAGGCACCGGGGGCTTGCATTCGGACTGTGGAGACTTCTTTGGATGCTCTTGTCATGGCCAGAAGAAAGCCGGTGGTTTTCCCCAAGGCCAGCACACCCGGGGAAGAATTGGACACCCATCTTGGTTCTGTAACATTCGGAAAAAAACCCATAAGCTCCTCGGCTAACGTGCAGCAGGACCTCAAAAGGCGCACAGAAGCCTGTGCTGAAGCCTCCAGCTCAGATGGGGCTGGGAGAGGACTGCTCAGGGAAACAGGTGAAGAGCTCCAGCCAGGAGGCTTCCCAACACCACATACCCAGTTGATACGTCTGCAGGTTTGTAGCAGCCCAGCAGAAGGCTGGGGTGAAAGTGGGCCTTACCCTGGGGCCACAGTGGCCACCACAAGACTGTAGCATCCCTGGCCAAGGGCCAAAGTGAGACAAACTGAGGTGAAAAAGGGAACACACTTGGAGGTAAAGGGGCTGGATGGTGGGTGAGTGAGGGGTGCACCAGGCACCGTTTGCCCCAGAAAGGGGACGTTTGGTGTGAAGGCATCATTGCCCTACTTGGCTGCCCAGTGTTAGCTATTTAACTTCCCTTCCCTGTTTAGTTCTGATTTGGGACATAAAAGGCAGAAGCAGAATCATGGCAGAATCATTGCAGTCTCAATGTTATTCAGGCACCTAGCATAGGAGAAAAGACAACCTCATCGTAGAAGACCCGAGTAGAAAGGGCTGGGCTGTATGGGAGGAGGAGCTCCAAGAAGTCATGTCAATGCAGTCACAGCTGGACCTTCAGGGACCCACTGATCACCACTTCGAGGCAAGTGCAGGTTCTCCCAGTGGAAACAATAAGGTCGTGGCATGGTGTGGCGGGACCCAGTGGGGTGGGACATACCTGCGTCCGGCATGAGCCTATCCTAAACCCTCTCCCCGCTGCAGTAGAAGTCAAGCCCAGGACAGTTGCAGTGGGCAGTGGCATCCTAGGAGAGAAGTACAGAGGGGTGAGGCTGCTGCAGCACTACAGACTCCATGTGCAGGTGGCCTAGGCAGAGCAGGATGCCTGATCCAGCCCATTGCCTGACTTCCCATTGGATCTAGAGCTGCCCTGTTTCCCAGGGCCAACAAGCAAGCTGTCAGAGTAAGTCTCTTGTAAACCCTTTCTCTGTTCCTTGAATTGTAGGAGAATGCCCTGAGGGTTGCCTGGC
>NW_005843051.1:16380-22571 GCF_000455745.1 Alligator sinensis
TGAAGACTTAAGATCTGAGCAAAGCTTAGATTTGAAAGGGTGTGGCTGGCGTGGGAGAGGAGCTTGTATTTTTCCCTTTTTCTCTTTTGCTGAGTATCCTGCTCCAGTTCGGGCCTCTCCTCCTGCAAGCACCAACCCCACAAAATCCTTTCCCAAAGCTTAGAGCGATGGGCAAAGTGTCTGCATGCAGATCTGCAACACGCTGGCTACTAGCAATGGCGACATGAGGAAAGCTGCACAGAAGTAACCCACCCAAGTGCCTCGCAGAAGGATCTTCATTGTCCTGACATGGAAATCACAGGGGCTTCGCTCACACAGGCTTTTTGTTCTGCTTTATTTTTCTCTGTCATAGGCAGAGGCCTGTCCTCCCAAGGCATCCTCACTAGGATCGCAACTGTGACGTGATGGACAGAGGCTTGTCTGCTATGATTGACATTGAGAGCGATGCTGTCTGCGCTTGTGTGTTTCTGCTAGCGTCCCCCATGTCGGCAAAGTGGAGAGCGAGGTTGGCAGGCTGATAGTGATCCAAACAGAAAGATAAAAGTCAGTGCTGGTGGAGCAACCAGATGAAGCAGGAATCGTGCACGATGGTGGCAGAGGCAGATGTAGCTTCAGCAGAACAGAAATCTTCAGTCCTCCTGGATTTCCTTGGCATGGCATCCAGGTTTCCTTCCCATGGAGTACTCTCTGATTGCTGATGCACCATGTAATCCCCACGTTAACAGAAGACGTGCACAAGCTGCTTGCTTCAATAGCGAGTCGCACCACGACGGGTGAGTGAGTGATGGCGGAGGCAGATGCCAGCGATTACCAGAAGCTGCTAGTGACAGACCTGCCCCGACTGACAATGACTGTATGAGGGTTATTTTGTATGTGGAAGCGAGACAGGTGTGTGATTAGGAAGCTGCAATTATGACCGAGCAGGCCTATTTCAGGTAAACTCTGCTATCCTGTGTGTGGAGGGCACTAGAAAAGGCAACTTCAACAGCCCGTGTCATGTCCCCTGCCTGGGATGTGTCCAAGTCAAGCCCTGAGGTTTGCAACCTGGACTGTTCATACCCTGGTGCACAGCACGAACAGCGCCCAACTGGATTGAAGGACAGCACTTGTGCCAAGACCTGCACGGATTTCTGTTCCTGAACAAGTGTGCACAATATGATCTAATCATCACAAACCCACTGAATGAAACGTTGAACTTATGACGGGCACTGGCAGATACACTCCTGTTCCTTGGCTGTCTCTTCTGTCTCATACCCCTCCTCCCGATCTTCAACCAGAAGAGGCTAAATAAAGAGTTTACAAAAAAGCTGCCTATTTTCAATTCACTACCAATTTTTGAGGAACTTGATGACCCCCGTTGGCCGAGGCTTATGTCGAAGAAGGCCATTTTGGATTGTGGGAAAAGAACTGAATCATGAAAGCTTTGATATCAAGGAAAATGGCCCAAGCGATGCAAGACAGTTGACATCATTAATACATTTCTTATCATGGACCCCATAGCTAAACCTCCTGACTTTACTGTCCTAAGGCAGAACTAGACTATGTTGAACAAGGGGGACAAGTAGTTACTTGGTAAATGGGGTTTTCTTAAGGCCCCCAAGTGTGAGTGTGGTGAGATGCAAACTGTAGCAAATATCATGGAGGAATGTCCAATCTAACTTTTTAATGATTGTATTGAATACCTGCACCAGGCTGCTGACGATGCCTTGCCATGGATATCATACCGAAGAGTGTCACTCTACTCTAGTCTTATCCATTAGTGCCATTGCTTATAGGTGGCTTAGAGCTTGTTGTGCTATTCAGTTGCTGTATCCGTCTGAATAAATCACAAAGCAGCATGTGGAAGCCACTGTGAAAGCACCCCTGCTCTAAAGCCTGGCACCTAATGGACTGTATCCTAGGGCATTGCAAAGCCCACCTCAGCACCGCTACGACCAGAGCTGTGCAGGACTCTGACGGCCACAACAGCCTCGCGGCCCGCTCACATTTCCTCAATCTGCAGATTCTGCTGAATCCCTGTCGTCAACTATCTCAGGTGGGACTCGAGAAGAAGACGAGGAGAGAAAAGCCCCACAGGCTGCTGGGTAAATCCTCGCCTGATATGTTCCATCATGTCCATCCGTACGGCCACAAAATGATGTCAACCAAGGAAGAGGATCAATCTCAAGTGCTTGGTAAACCCTACAGAAGGACATCACCTGCAGCGGTGCCTCCGAGAGAATTGTGCCGCCTGCCCTGATGCTCTTGACACCCCTGATCTCGAGAAAGAGCGAGAGCTTCAAGAAAGGCATCCATGAGGCATGCCAAAAATCTCGAGGCTTCTCCACAAAGAAACCTCAGCACTGGCTCAATGAGAACGATTGGGAAATTGCATAGGTGTGTAACGTGTAATAGAAGGACAGTAATTTTTATTAGTGCTGGAAATCCTCATGAAATTTGCTCCAGACTCAAATAAGGGCTTTGCTGCAGAGACGCTGCTTTGGTTTGGTTCAGCACAGCCTTCTGCCCCTTCCCCTAGTCATTGCTTTCCATTTTCCCTGAGGGTTTTTTCCCCCTCCACTTGCCAGAGGAGTCTGAGCCCTTCCTGAGACTGGAACAGGCTCAGGTTCAGATGGAGGAGGCCATTACTATTTCCATGCCGGGACTGTTCCTGTGGGGTCTTTCCCCTCTGAGGTCCAGTTCCCTGGCCTGACACATGCAGAGATCCCTGGAACTGTGAGCACATGGGGTCCCTCGGCGCTCTGGCAACTTGTGGCATTCAAGTCTTCCCTCTTCCCACCTCTTGTCACCAGCTGCGCTCAGCACCCCCAGCCCCAGCTGCTCCAGCAGGCTGCAGGAGGGCCGTGGGCTGCTCCTGCCCTGCAGCTGGCAGAGGAAGCCGAGGGGAGAGGTATCTGCACTGCCTGCCCTGGCATCCAGTTTGGGCCCTCAGAGCTGGAGCCCTGGACTGAAATCTGCCCCAAGAATAAGACGCCCCCTGGCGCTGGGGTTTTCTGCATGCTCCTCTTTGGCCCTGGGGGCTTTGTTCTCCCTCGGTGCAGTGATCAACCCAGGGAGTCGAGCACCACTTGGCTCTGGCACAGAGAAGCCAAAGGCCAGTCTTCCAAGTCATTTCTGTTCTTGGGGTGCCCACTTTCAGACACACTGGCAATCCAGATAAGTCCATGTGAAATCACTGGGAGCTGCAGGTGCTCGGCCCTGTTTGAAGTTGCAAATGTATCCCATCTGAGATGGGAAACCTCAAGACCTGCCACCCAAAGGCAAAGTCGATTCTTTAAAGTTTGTCCCTCATTGATTGATGTCAAAGATGCAGAGGGCCAGTGTTGGACCCAGGTGTCCCAGTGTTAGCTCCTAGCTCTGTCCAACAGGCCTGTCCACCAGCACTGCAATGAGTAAGTAGTTCATATTTCCAAGGGGCTTTGAGAAGGAGAAGCCAAAGTGTGCTGTGAGCGGGGCGGCAGTAACATTGCCAGAACTGGGCTGTTGTTGCAGCTGACAACAGCTGGTGCCTGCTGGATAGCTCAGTGAGCCCTACACCAGCCTGCCTCTTGCAACCTGCTGCAGTTTGTTGCATTCACAGTGACTTCTGTGACAAGCTCATAATGTGCCTCCATGAATGCTAAAGTGGTTTCGCTTCACAGCTCTTTGCCACAGCTAGCCAGCGCTGAAACTGCTCTTCTGATGCTAAAGGCTCGGTGCCATGCTTGTTGAGATCTTTCTGCTCTGTAAAGACATAGACCAGATCTACATCCTAGATTAGGCCTGGGGCC
Organism: Alligator sinensis; assembly: GCF_000455745.1. Lineage (NCBI taxonomy): Eukaryota > Metazoa > Chordata > Crocodylia > Alligatoridae > Alligator > Alligator sinensis. The sequence goes on from NW_005843051.1 coordinate 20,151, forward strand.
AGGGAACGAAGGTGCTTTGGAGCTGTCAAAATAGATACAGTTCCCCAGCCTAAAATATTAAAATGCATTTGTCCTGGAGAAGGCAGGCAGCCTGAGTCTCATTTCTTCCCTTACTGTGTTCCAGGTATTATGGAGCCATACCGGTCCTTTCCCTGTCCTCGGTGTAAGACCAAGCAATATGAAGGCTACAGTGCATGAATATGCTGCTTCCAAGGGCTCCCACAGACCCGGGAAAAAAGGTCTTGTCTGCAGCATAGTGAGATTCAGTGGGAGCGTCTACACGTGCCATTAGGGGAAAGCTCCTGGGCGTGTGTGTGTAAGTGCACCCTGATCCCAGGACACAGTCCTAGGAAAGAGCCTCGGTGCAAGAGGTGCTGGTGACGGAAGCTGCAGGGCTGGGCCAAGGGAGAAGGAGCTGGGGTTAGAGATGGCCCAGAGGGGCTGGCATGGCCTGAGCTGAGGCAGGGGGTCAGGGGTGGGCTTGGGCTCCATGTTGGGAACAGCGGGGTGGCCTGTGAAATGCAGATGTCTCCCCACAGCCTCCCAGAGCCCCCCTCACCTGCCCCAACCCGGCTCTGGGGCACGTGGCGCTGGGCACCAGGGCCCTGACTCTACCCCTGCTGCCACCCTCAGCCCTGCCCCAAGCGCTCGTCTGGGATCAGGGCCAGGAGGAGCAGGATCCAGACTAGGGAAGACACGGTGCTGCAGGAGGGGAGCCCAGAGCACAGGAGAGAAGAGCGGCTCCTGGGGGCAGCGGTCCTGAGCACCCAGCACAGGTCCTGGAGCAGGATCGAACTGGGATTTTCATAGAGGGAGTGCGCCAGGGCCTGGCCTGGGGAGGCCAGGACATATGAGATGGCATGTCTACTTGTCTGTGCCTGGGCAGACCTCCCTGTCTGTGCTGGGGAAGCCTGGGCAAGCTCTATAGGATTCGTCATCACACTCCTTTGGCTGCGAGCATTGTTGGGCCCATCCCTGGCACTGGACTCATGTGAGGAGCCCACAAGTGTCCTGTCGGCCATTCAGTTGTGCCAAATCTAGGAGCATGCCCGTCCCTCCTCCCGCTTCCCCATCTAGAGTGACAGGGCGCAGGGAGCGTCCCCCTGACTCTAATGTTTGCTCTATGCCATGGCGTGCAGGGATGGGGCACTCGCTCAGACCTGCATGCGCCATAGTTGGGGTGGTGTCATTGTTTCATAGATGTTCAGCTTGGACTCTTAATAAAGTGCATCTGTCTTTGCCTGAAAGGTCTTGGCACCAGATAACAGAGACAGGGTGTTGTGCAGATAAGGCACAGTTTAGATGCCACGTACCCCAGTTCAAAATAGCAGCTTGCTGTGGCCCTACCCAGCTGTGGCAGCTGCCAGTGGTCTTGCTGAGTACAGGTTGTGTGATGGAAAGATCAGAGGCATCTCGGAGCTCTGCTGACAGGGCGGCCTATGAAAAGAGAAGGTATGGCCTTGGAGATAAAAATCAAGGGCTGTAACAACTCTTTCATGAGGTGTCCCAACAAGGCAGGTCGATTGAGCAACATGTAGTATGGTCTGAGGAGAATACAGTGGATGCGATGCTGCTTTTGAATTGTGCCTTTATTTCATCTTTTCTCTCTCGGTGCCTAATTCTGTGAAATGTAAGTGCTGCGTTTGGTCATTTGAAGAAGAATTTGTGGGGTCAAACCATGGATCACTGAAGCTGATGACAAAGTTCTCATTAATAGTTAATAGCAGCCTTCAACTACCTGAAAGTCCAAAGAGGATGGAGCTGGACTGTTCTCGGTGGTGGCAGATGACAGAACAAGGAGCAATGGCCTCAAGCTGCAGCAAGAGTTTAGGTTCGATATTAGGAAGAATTTTCTCACTAGGAAGGCAGTAAAACACTGGAATAAGCTACCCAGAGAGGTGGTGGAGTCTCCCTCCTTGGAAGTTTTTAAGACCTGGCTAGACAAAGCCCTGGCTGAGATGATCTAGTTGGGGCTGGTCCTGCTTTGAGCAAGGGGGTCGACTAGATGTGACCTCCTGAGCTCCCTTCCAACCCTAACTTTCTATAGTGCCTTATGGCTGTGGTAGGAGAAACCTCCCTAAGGTTCGTTGTCTAGCTGTAATTTGATAGACAGACAACGCGGGTAAAGACAGCTGTTTATTTGCTCGAGCAAAGACCATAAAACCAGCAAAAGGCAAAATGCCCCCCCCTAAAGGGCGATCTTTTATACTTATTACAATAAGGCAAGACTTACAGGGTTAACAAAAAAGCAATACTTGGGCGGTGCTTTACAAATCTTTGTAACAGCATATTTCTATTAAGCTGAACTAGCACTTTTCAAAAGCTAAAAGTTAAGTAACAGTAACATTATAATATGTTAGCAAAACCTTACACAGTAGTAGATACTTCTCAAGGACACAACCACTGCACCCAGAACAATGG
>NW_005843051.1:22769-23578 GCF_000455745.1 Alligator sinensis
GCCTTATGGCCAAGTTCCCCACTATTTATTTGTAAGGCCTAACATTGACCCAGCTTGAGACTCTGACACACTTCAGTCCCAGAGAAGCTCTGTTTTGAGAAGCCAATTGGAGTCCAGGGATCTTAAGTACATAGTTGAAGTTAAGGATGTGCTTTGCAGATTTGGGGCCACTGGACACAAACCAGTCCATAATGCATTATATTCTGGCCTTGGAGCAAATGTCCTTGGCTTACAACATTTGATGGTACAGTGGTGTGATGATGATGCCACAGTAGCCTGTGACTCTCATTAATTCTTCTCTCTATAAATAATGAAAACAGTTAAACACAAAGTGACGGAGGGAAGGTTGGCCGGCTGAGTCCATGGTTCTGTGTTCTTACCTTGGTGAGAGTCCGTGGTGCAGTGTTCTCACCTTGGCCCCGTCACATACTCCCTGACTAGGCTGGGCTCACCTTTTCAGGAGTGGCCCAGTCATGAATATAAGTGTCTAAGCCCAAATTAGAAGCTGATTTTGAACATTTTGCTCTTAACCATTCTGTTTCAGCCCCCTCCTCCCTTGAATGGACAATGATATGAGTCTGTCTCTCCCAGGCCTGTGGAGGCTAATTAAATATAGATTCATAGACGTTAGGGTCGGAAGGGACCTCAATAGAGTGCAGGGTCTAGATGACCCCAGCTAGATGCCTATCTAACCTGCTCTTGAAGACCCCCAGGGTAGGGGAGAGCACCACCTCCCTTGGGAGCCCGTTCCAGACCTTGGCCACTCGAACTGTGAAGAAGTTCTTCCTAATGTCCAGTCTAAATCTGCT
>NW_005843051.1:24127-28403 GCF_000455745.1 Alligator sinensis
TGCTGGACATTTTTCCTCCCTAGGTGCAGCACTTTGCACTTCTCCTTGTTGAACTGCATTCTGTTGTTTTCCGCCCATTTGTCCAACCTGTCCAGGTCTGCTTGTAGCTCTTCCCTGCCCTCCGGCGTGTCCACTTCTCCCCACAGTTTTGTGTCATCCGCAAACTTGGACAGAGTACACTTCACTCCCTCGTCCAAGTCGCTGATGAAGACATTAAAGAGTATCGGTCCAAGGACCGAACCCTGTGGGACCCCACTGCCCACCCCCTTCCAGGTCAATACCGACCCATCCACTACGACTCTCTGGGTACAACCCTCTAGCCAATTCGCCACCCACCGGACTGTGTAGTCATCCAAGTCACAGCTTCTTAACTTGTTCACCAATATGGGGTGGGATACCATATCAAAGGCCTTCCTGAAGTCTAAATATGCAGGTTAGCTACTCTTAAACAAAAGGAAGAGCTTACCTTAAAGGCTCCTCTTCAAAGCGCAGGGCTACTAACTGACCTGAGAACTGCTTGCCCTGTTTCTTCACTCCCTGGCCACACAGGGAGTCTCCTTTTATACCCTGCTGGGCCTGGACTGGCTCCACCCTCTCATTAGGGCCTTTGTCAGACACAGGCAGCAATCGCTCAGCCTGCAGCACTCCCAAGGTACCCAAACAAACACTCAGCAAACCAAACATGCAGGCAGCCCTGGCTCAGTCACTTTCCCAGAGTAGGATCTGGTACCTGATGCCAGGCTTCTCTTCCTCTTTCTCCTCTTGCTCCCAGCAAATTTCTTGCACCATTTGCTACCCCTGTTTGTTCGCTCCCTGGTCACTCAGGGAATCAGCACTTTCTTCCAGTTAAAATCATGCAGAGGCAATCCTGGATCACCTCACACCTCAAGGCACACTTCAAAGGATCTGGCAGCACCCCAAGAATAAGAATCACTGCATTAGTGTCTTCTCCAACAGCCTTGCAATCCAAACAATTATCAATGCATGGCACAATTTACTGTGCCTGGGGAAATCCTCTGGTAGAGTGGAGCTGCTGTAACTTCTGCAGTTCTTTGCCAGACACTTAACAGATGGGGACAAGGAAAAGGGAGACTGATTAGGGCATCCATGCACCTAGTTGATTTCCATCTTTAGGATACTGTAATTTAGGGTTACCATATTTCTAGTATCAAAAAGTGGACACCTGTGGGGGGATGGAGCAGGGCAGAGGGCAAGATGTTGGGAGGGGCAGTGATATGCCTATGTCCTCCCTCTGCCCCTCACTTCTAAGTTATAGCCTGCCCCCAGCCCTGCTGCTGCCTCTCACTCCTGATCCACTGTACCTCACCCCTCAGCCCTGCTCGTGCCCCTCACTCCTGACCTGCAGCCCCTACCCCTGCCCCAGCCCCACTGGTGCCCCTCACTCCTGACCTGCAGCCCCTACCCCTGCTCCCCCAGCCCTGCTGGTGCCCCTCACTCCTGACCCAAAGCCTCCTGCCAGTGCCCCTCATTTCCACCCCACAGCCCTCTGTCCCCCTCAGCCCTATTGCCCACACAGCTCTCTCTCACCTGTGAGCAGCTGCCAAGGCTGATGCATAGAGCACATGATCCCCCATGAGTGACTGGTACTGCCTTAGGGGGGGCACATACCCCACCCCCCTCCCCGTGACCTGTCCTGCCGACCAGGGTGGGGTCCTCCCACGGCCAATCCTGCCAACTGCTGGGGGTCCCCCCACAGCTGATCTCACTGCTCAGGGAGACCCCTGTGGCCGATCCCATGATGGCCGATCACTGTGGCCAATCACTGCAGCCACTTCTGGTGCAGTTTTTAGGTATGACCTAAAAACTATTATATAAAGCCCAAGCAAAAGTCTCTGTTATGTAACTAATGCCCAACTGCAATGATAAGGAGGAGACAGTCTTAGATAAAGGAGGCTTGAAAACAAAAGCAGAATCAGAGGACTAGGGCAAAGAGCTCATTAAAATACTAAAAATTACGCCCCTAGGTGGGGAGAAAGTATGTTAATGAAACATACATGTATATAAATGAGATACATAGCTAAAACACAGGTATAGGGACATGCTCAGTAAAGAACTCCTTGCGTCACTCCTTTATAACCAATTAGCAAACAAGAATGCTTATAAAGGTCTAAACCCCTGTATAAAAGATGCTTAAAATTAAGAATCGGTGTGCTTGTTATATAAAATTATTCCGCTTATATTTTTTATTGCTAGCAATAAATCTTCTTTATACTTTTACCCCTGATATTTTTATTGGCCTTTGTATACCGGGCACGATCCCAGACTTGAGCTGGGGCTCAACAGTTTTTGGCACCCCAGATGGGACTCGAACCCACAATCTCTGGTTTAGGACTACCGGACATAAATAAGCCTTTTTCCCTTTTTGTACATGACCGAAGTGGGGTAGCCGTGGGAGTTTTAACACAAAAATTGGATAGTTAAAAAAGACAGGTGGCATATATGTCTAAACAGTTGGACTTTGTGTCATCCGGATGGCCTGTTTGTCTCCGGGCTGTTACTGCCACCTGTCTGCTAATACAAAAAGCTAAAAAGTTAACCCTAGGCCATAAAATGACTATATATGTACCTCACGCAGTACTTACCGTCCTAGAGCAAAAAGGAGGGAACTGGTTAACCCCGGGACAAATGGCTCGATATCAGGCTATCCTCCTAGACAAGCCTAAAATAAAATTGGCCATTTCTTGCACTATAAATCCAACAACACTGCTGCCATCTATGGCTGACACACCAGATCTTATACATGACTGCCTACAAACATTAAAAGCTGTTTATTCTTCAAGGCCAAATCTAAAAAACAAACCTCTTAAAAAAGCTGACCTAAAGTTCTACACTGATGGCAGCTCAAATATAAAAAATAAAATTCAAAAATCTGGATACGCTATCGTGACTACACAATATGTGATAAAAACAGGACCTTTAAACCCATCTGTTTCAGCTCAAAAGGCTGAACTCATTGCTATGACTCGGGCTTTACAATTGGCGGCCAACAAAACTGTAAATATTTATACTAACTCTAAATATGTTTTCCTTGTTTTACATGCTCACGGAGCGCTGTAAAAAGAGCAGAGTCTACTTGATGCTAAAAGAGCAGACATTAAGCATAGCAAAGAAGGGGAAACACGGGTGGCTAATAACAAAGGATGGCCGCATTATCATCCCAGCTGCCTGGGTTCATGTGATAATAAAAAGCGCTCATCATGATACCCACTACGGACCCAGGGCCCTAATAAAATGGATCAGTCACTATATAACTGGAGTGAGATTAAGAAAGGCTGCCAAAAAGATATCAGAGACATGTGAAGTCTGCCAGAAAAATAACCCCCCCCAAAAAAACAAAAAACTTCAAAACATCAAAAAATAGACAATGGGCCAAAAAAAAAATGGCAGATAAATTTTACTGAGTTGCCCCGACAACAAGGGATAAGATATCTCCTTGTCTTTGTAAACACTTTCTCTAATTGGGTTGAGTGCTTCCCATGTCGGACTGCCCAAGCCCGAGAGGTGATCAAAATACTCCTACAAAAAATTATACCTCGCTTCGAAATTCCAAAAGGAATAGGGTCAGACAATGGCCCACATTTCATTACACAAATTACTCAGAAGGTTTCTGGGTTCCTAAAAATCAGCTGACATTTACACACCCCTTAAAGACCTCAGTCCAATAAAAAAATAAAACATATAAATCAGACCTTAAAAAGACACCTTACAAAGATTTGCCAAAAAACTCGACTCAAATGGCCAGAGGCCCTACCCTTGGCCCTATTACAAATAAGGGTCGCACCACATTCTAAATTGAGATTAAGCCCGTTTAAAATAATATATAATAAGCCTTACCCTCTGAGTCTGCCCATGGATACTAAACAACAATTACATGTTTAAAAAAAAAAATGATTAAAAAATATATATGGTCCTTGGTTTCTGTTTTGTCTTCCATCCATCAACAGATACAAGACGTGCTACAAACACAGGACCAGTCTCCTGCCCCAAAAAATCAATTATTACCTGGGAGTTACGTCCTTATAAAAAATTAAAACAAAAAACCACTTCAAGCCAGATAAAAAGGCCCGCATAAGATACTTCTAACAACCCCGACGGCCGCAAAGCTCAAAAAAATCAAAACTTAGATACATTCCAGTCGCCTAAAGCCGGTGGCTGGACTGGAACAAAAAAAAACCCCTACAGACTCCGAGACCGGAGACAAAAAGCAATAAAAGATAAAGCCAATAAGAGACTTAAAATTCCTATTAAAAAAAAA
>NW_005843051.1:28918-33343 GCF_000455745.1 Alligator sinensis
TAGATAAAGGAGGCTTGAAAACAAAAGCAGAATCAGAGGACTAGGGCAAAGAGCTCATTAAAATACTAAAAATTACGCCCCTAGGTGGGGAGGAAGTATGTTAATGAAACATACATGTATATAAATGAGATACATAGCTAAAACACAGGTATAGAGACATGCTCAGTAAAGAACTCCTTGCGTCACTCCTTTATAACCAATTAGCAAACAAGAATGCTTATGAAGGTCCAATACTCCTGTATAAAAGATGCTTAAAATTAAGAATCAGTGTACTTGTTACGTAAAATTATTCCGCTTACACCTTTTATTGCTAGCAATAAATCTTCTTTATACTTTCACCCCTGATATCTTTATTGGCCTTTGCATACCGGGCACGATCCCAGACTTGAGCTGGGGCTCAGCACTGGGAGTGGTTGAAGTGATTGGCCAGTGCTTGCAGGGTGGGGCACCGGTGCTCCTGCCTGCCCCCCCTGCCTATCACCTAAGTGGCAAGCACAACTGGTCAGGGGGTGCACCAGCACTTTCAGGGGGTGCACATGCACCCCCCTGCACCCCCAACGCATCGCCACTGTGATCCCCCAACAGTCAGTCACCTTGCCCCACTGCCCTCAGTCCCAAATATCCAAGCTGGTAGTGCAGGGGAAAGCCCAGAGGCAGAGCAAAAACCTGGACATTTGCTTGTATTTTAAAAACCCACCCAGACAGGAGGACAGGGGGCCAAAAAAGAGGACATGTTCAGGAAATCCCAAACGTATGGTAACCCTAAGTTATGGCACATCCCATTGCCCAGACAGCTGGGGGTTTAGATTGGAAAAACTCATGGCAAGAACACCACCTTGCCAGCACTAGTGAATCAGGGCTGTTGCATCCATTTTCTCATAGAAATGGTGATAGGTCTGATAGCCTTATTAATTCCTTTGTGGCTCCTAATGAAAGAGTGAATGTCTTTTTTCTTAAACGGACCAATTGCTGACTCACATTCAAGTAAAGATGGAAACTGACTGAAAAAAAAGCATTTTTATTAAAGAAACCAGGTAACAGTGATCAAGGAGAATCACAAAGCTGGCAATCATTAGTTTCAGTCAACTGCATACTTCTGTGAAATTAGCAAGCCTGATTTCTATTAAAGGAAAATAGCTGATTATTTGTTGCAGTTCCTTAGTGAGCAAAATAGGTGATATATATTAAAAACATGAGCTATATTAAACAGTCTTCCAGTCCATCTTGGACTGTATTCCCCACCATGGGCTAGCACAGCAATACAGAGGTATATCAGAGCAGGAGTCCAACATCTTTATGTGTAACTATAAAAGAAATGTCTTTCAAAATGGTAAAATTGACTGAGGTCCATTTTGCCTGAAGTTCAGAAGATGGCACCTTCTTGAATTATTTTCTTATCCTAGTGAAACCATGATTTTGTTCAGCAATCTGCTTTGGAATGTCATCTTTAGAACAAATTCTATATTGAACTGGGACTTCTTTTAATAATGCTCACTTTTAATTTGATTCTGCCTCCCTGAAAAGGCCTACCTCAAAATAAGATTAAAAAAATCGATAGCAGCTTTGCCCCAACTTTCCAGACAAGAAAATACTAGAGCAAACATGCTGAAGAATCTGTCCCAGTCGTTTCCTGAATCCAGACGTCTAGCTGACCATCAGCTTCCATCATCAAGAGTCACCAGATGCTTCTTCTGGGGAAGTCAAAATGAACAGGGTATTAGTAACAAAGAGACAGGGATTACTGCCTGAGCATGAGAAACTGGGGTATAAGATGTGCATTTTATCTCCATCTGTTAACAAGGAACAGAGGAGCAATTGGAGATCTGGGGCAAGGGAGGAAAAGGACAATGATCCAGACGTTCATAGAAGAGATTTTTAAGACAGTTGTATAGCTAAGAGAATTTCTGACATATTTGCAATCTCCCTCCCCTGAAATCTAACCAACAAAATTGTATAGGGATCAACTGGCCAAGAAGATTGATAACAGGTTGGAGGTCACAATGGTTCCTCCTGAAAATGTAACCTCAATTCATCTATAAGCACAGTCATTAGGTAAATATTCATTAATATTAATATGAATTTAATTTCATTGTTTTCAAACCTAGTAAAAACTCATTGAAATTTCTTACATAAACGACATGGAACGTAGGATTATGAGGGCCTGAGTAAAATGTGGCAAGAGTTCTAATTCTTAAAAGACCAAATCTAAAATTAGCTTTAATTCATGCTAGTTGGCAAGTTTGCTTATAAATTCACCAAAAATTCATTCTCAGAAGAGTAAGCACAGTAAGCCTGAGACAGATAATGCACAGTTTTCATTTGTAATAGGGCTATGTCCTTGCTTTTAGCACAAAACTCGGCTGAATAGTAATGATTATGAAATGACTGCATAAAGCAGTGGTGCTCAGTCTTCTGGCCCCAGAGCTGGCACAGGGCTGGTATGCCAGCTGAATCCTGTGGGCAGGTTCAGACCATGGGCCAGATCCAGCTGCTGAGCAGCCCTTCACACTGACCTGACCCCATACACCAGATCCAGCTATGGAGCAACACGTTGGCATAATAAGGCCTTACAGGGCCATGTCATCTGTGCTGCAGGGTTCCCCATGAGTCTGAAACTTTGGCTGTAGGGAAGTAGTAGCAGCATTAACTGCTGCAGCTCTGGAAGGTGTGGCTGAATGCAGCCTGATGGAAATTGAGCACCACTGGCATAAAGCCTATCTGGTGTTAAGAAAAGGGCTCTGTTCAGAGACATGTAAGAAACATTCATTTGTTGTCCAACCCTTTTTAAAGCTGGCTCTATACTTATATGTACAGTAATATATCCTTCTTGCATTAGAATGAATCCACTTCCAGAACTGGAAAGCTCTACATCAGCTGGAAGTCAGTGCTTGGCTCAACACATTTTTTCTAGTGATTATCTCTGAAATGAATGCAGTCAAAAGACAAGGGTTTTAATTATACACTCTTTGGGTAGAATCTGTTTTTGTTTGGTGTTTGTACAGCAGCTGCACTCTGAGTTCAATACCTGAGGGCCAAAACTCTATCAAATATGTCATACATGTTTAAAGATAGGCCTGTCCCTTAGACTAGGGTTTAAAGTAGACTGGAACAGAATCGGAGAGCTTTCACCATACCAGCCCATGAGAAGGTCAGTGTGAGGAACTATTGCTTACCAAGTCAGAGAGAGGAGGGGGCTACAGGATTTTAAAAAGCACATGAGTCAAGTGCCTGATTCACATTTACTGTTGATTTGCTTTAGGTATCTCTTCTGTTTGAGGTCCTTTGAAAAATATCCCAGTAGATTCCCTATTGCCATCATTCTGCTCATAAAAAATATTTTATTATCTAAGTGTAAATAGTTTTCTAGGCACTTAAAGACAGACATAAACATGGGTGTATCCAGGGTACTGGTGCACATGCACCCTCCCTCCCCACCCCCCCAGCCCCCATTGATTCGTGGTCCACACAGATAGTAAAAAAACATGAGGGCAAATTGATTCAGTCTTTGCAGGTTAGTCTAAGATGCAAAGGATTGAAGCAATAAACAGACATTCACTTTTGATTCAGGAAATGCAGCCACATGCCTGAAGTGGCCCAAGCTAGGAGCCAGAAGGTGCTAGAGCACAGCTCTCTAGCACATAGCTAGCATGGACTGTATGTTCACTTCCTCTTCCTGCTGCCCCAAGGTCTCTGAGATTTGCAGTCCAGAATTAAAGCAGCAGGACTCTGCAGGATTGCTCATCACTCACTCTTCCTGCTTCCAGGTGTCACTGGGATTTGTAGTCCACAGTCACAGCCAGCACTAAGCAAGGAGGGCAAACAGCTCCATACTCTAGGGAAGGTAAGTTAAGCCCCCCCCCACCTCGCTGGCCTCAGCCCCCAGCAGGGGTTTGCTTGGGGGAGGGGGCAGTAAGCCAGCCAGTAAGGCCAGTGAGCCAGCCCTCATTGCTCCAGCTAGGGAGGAGAGCGGAGGGGCCAGCCCTGCTCTCTGGAGCTAACAACAGCCTGGCCCAGGGCTGCAAAGCATGCTGGGATGCTGGGGGAGTCTGATTTAACTTGAACCAGGAAAGGGTCTGGGACAGAAGTTTCATAAATGGTTTGACCTAAAATCAGCTAAGTCTGATGCTACATTCAACCAGGTTTATCTTAAACCAGTTCCAGTCATTTTAAAACTGGTTTATGTGCACTGAACTTCTATTGTGTTACAGGTTGAAACCAGTTTCTGATCACTTAAACTGGTTTGTGTGCAACTTCTTCTATCCCTAGCCCCAAAGTTTAAAACCAGCTAGATACCTGGTAGTGGCAGAACTATTTCTAGTCAGGCAGTGCTGAGGGATCAATTGACTTCATGGCTCTATAATTTACCTGATCCCTTCTAAACACTTCATTCCACATGTGTTAACAACAACCCCCGCTCCCCTCCCC
>NW_005843051.1:33374-67148 GCF_000455745.1 Alligator sinensis
GCCCCCCCGCGCTTCTTTTTAATGGTCTTGATATCCCATCAATCAGGCATCTTTTGTTCTGCAATTCTGCTCTCTATTAGCTGTTCCTGGTAATGAAGCTCCTATTTCATAGCCCCACAGATTGTTTTTTAACATATTCCAATTAAATTATTTGTTTTTGCTTCTATCTTAAGCTGAATAATACAACCTTAGGCCCCCTAGCATATTAGTAAAGTTTCTAGTTTATTTTTAATTGGAAAAAAGTATGTGTTGTTTTATATGTGATGATACACCTCACTATTTGCACTCCCCTTTTCCAAATTCTAGATCTGCCCATGGACATAAATATCTATTTTTGGTACCCTGGAAGAAAAATAATATTTCCTGTCTGACAAAACTTCCACCATGAGCCAACATATTCACTCCACACCTTTTTCTGCATTCCTTGATCTCCATGCCGAGAGGTTCAGCTTTGGTATCTGGTTGCAGCTCACAAAGTCTGTGGGGAATCTGTTGGCCTGGAAAACATTCCTAGGTACTTTCCGGATGTGTGTGTTATCACAGATTATGCGTGACAAGGAGATCCTGGATAGGGCGTGGCGTTGCTTTGAAGTAAAAGTGTTTCGATTTTCCCACCAGAATCTACAAGAAACAGAAGGAAAATAGCAACAGATTTTATCCTTTGGGTTTCTACACACTTTGGACTGTTGACCATGAAATGTCAGAAACACAGAAAATTCAGAACTAAGGTTAAATTAAAAAACACGATATTGAGGCATGAAAATGAGTACATGACATCAAGTAGCCTTAACTTTATTCTGCACAGAAGCATGCCATGCAGAAACCCCAATGAAGACATAAAAAGTTCAGTCTGAAGTTTTACCATTTATGATTCCTCTAAATCATTTAGCTGACTTGGAAGGACACTTTTTCATTTTTCATTCTTTTTCCTTTGAAGTAAAAATCCTCAAGCATCACCAAGCATTTTCTCAGGAGTAATCAAACAGGACATTATGTAGGCAAGTCTGGGGTCTCTCTCTCTCTCTCTCTCTCTCCCATTGCCAGGCATATGGGGAAGAGGCAGAGATGATCCGAGTAGAGTGTGGGGCCCGGGGCAAATCAGCCTGTGTGGGGTCCGGCCCCCGGATGCAAAGAAGCCAGTGGCAGATTCGGCGGTGGGGTGGAGGGGGTGGCAGGTGGCCAGAGGCACTGATTTTAGCAGCAGATTCAGCTGGGGGGGGCATGCCGAGTGGCCAGACATGAAGCCAGCAGCAGCAAGGCATTGCTGCACCACTCCACCTAGCTCTACAGGGGCCCCCGAAGCGTGGGGGAGTCACCCTGATTTGCCTCCCCCTAGGGATGGCCCTGGGAAGAGGGATGACTGAATGACTGGAATCCCTACTGCTCCACAACTGAGGTCATGGGATATTGTTTCTGTTGCATGGTGTTTTCTGCAAAGGGTGAATTGTGCATCTTTTGAGTGAATGAGAAGGGAGGCTCTGTTAAGTAGCTTAACTTTTCAGTTCTTTGCATTTCATATTTAAGCATATTATAGGTAGAAAAAGCTTAACTACGAGATTGTAAACACAAGGAGTTGAAGAATAAGCATCCTGATTAGATATTTATGGTAAATACTGGAACAAGAGCATCTGTGCATGGTTTTAAACAGAAACAGGCATTCTTTTAATACCCTTGATGTAACTTAACTTTAGAGATATAGCAGAATAGACTTGAAATCCAAGGAGAAAATAAAAGTAAAGGAGATTGCAATAATAGTATCATGCTTGCGGTGTTCTGCAAACCTTACTTGTGACTGTACCAGAGTTATAAAGGTTGCCCTAAAACCAAGTTAATAAACACTTACCTGGATCCAATGGTTACATAGAGATATTACAAAGATAAAGATATGGTTGTCCCTTTTTGGTTGAGGCAGATAGGCAATAATAAAGGCTTTGCACATTGCTTTGGTTAGAAGGAAAAAAATATAATATCAAGTCAAGTATTTCTGGTTGAAGTCATGTTAAAAAAATCTACACAAATCTTGAATGCAGTGGGAACAAATAATAGGATGCCTGCTATGAGTCACCCAAAATCCAGTCTACCAGTGTATTGTTATGCACATAAACTCAATGGATATCATGTCCAAAAGCATATTGGGCTTTAGAAGCATAATAACCGTTAATTTTCAATACGAGTCAAGTGCCTAACTGCCTTAGCCACTTTTAAAAATTTTACTCAAAGAGGGATGCTCCCAGAATATTCCATAGGTCATTAGTTGACCTGCCAAGATGGCTTTGGGTGACACTCAGCCCATCAAGACATTTTTCATATCCTTGGAATTACTTCAAGAAAATTATTCTTGCCCTTGTTGGGACTCAAGCCAAAGATTAAAATGTTTGGAAACAGAAAAAGGAGGGGTTTAAGCTACAAATGTTTGCATTAGTCACAGGCCAGCAGTGAGGAGAAGGATAAGGAAATAAAATCTGATTTGAAAATTTAAAAGTTATAAGAAAGGGAAGAGGCTGAAAAAGAAGAGTTTGCCCAGACTTCAGGGATGGAAAAAGAAGAGTTTGCCCAGACTTCAGGGATGCTGATGCTTTCAAAAGGGGCCATTAATTCTTCAGACCCTTGCAGACAGAGATTGATTTTCAATAGGCACTGAGCACTCAAAACTCAGTTCATGTTAACAAGACCTGTGAGACTTCAGCCCAAAGGGTTTTACCCAAATACTTCTATCCAGGCTGTCCCAGTGGATACAAGTGGGCATGTATGCATTACCAGGAAGAAAATAAAACCTGAGAAGGTGATGATACAATCACAGCTACAGCCATCCCAAACACCTGTTCCAGGACTCCAGTCCTTACCTGTCCCCATCTCGCAATTTCCTAAACTGAGTGCCAATGAGACAAGCCATCAGAGGCCCCACTCTGCCATTACGAACAAAGGGCTCTGCAAGGGCACCAAGCCAAATATCAATGTTGTTTGGTGTCCTGTACAACTCAATGAACATCTTAGCCAACTTCCTATTCCTCAGCACAACAGAGAGTTGATTTTCATTGCGAGGTTGTGAAAGCCCACAGAATCGTCTCCAGGCATTGTACCCTGTGGAAGCAAAGCAAAATACAATCAATGCCTTCTTCCTTCCACATGAGCTACCAGTTTGCTCCTCTTTTACCTTAGAGTCTAGGGGAGATGTACATTTCTTGTTTCCAGGTTATCTAAAGACTTTTCTAAACAACTCACCTTACTGCCTACATCTTTGGAAATAAATTATTAAGGAAGTGATATGACCGTCTCCCTATTACCCTGCAGAGTTCATGTGTTCAAGTGAAATGACCATTCTTTGAATGATGTAGTTTTGCCATTATCCTTGCAGGCAGTTTTTAGTCTACCCATATAACTGTGTCCTCCTGCATTTTGGCCATAAGCCAATGAATAAGTGTACCTCTCCATGGAGTGATCACTGATCAGTAATTTTCAGGCTGGCTCTACAGATTAAGGCTTAAATACAAATAAAGACTTCAGTGTCTAGGACAGGACTTATTGTCAAATTTAACAATCTAGATCTGAAATAGCGATCCAAAAAATCCCACTCAGTTACCACCTAACCTTGGAGGTGTTTAAATTCGCTAAGCATCTCCAAATCTCATCTTAAAATTTGCCTGTGTGTCTAGACTTCTTAATGTGATATGAATGCAATGGATTGTTTTCTTGGATCTCCATCCATCCCCATAAGCTCCACTCAGATGCCTATTTCAGAAAGCAACATCCTACTTACTCATTTATTGTGGTATAGCACAAATAACAAGATAAAAAAATATATATTCCAAAGAGGTCTCAGCCAATACCAAGACATTTATACTTATGCTCCTTGATAGGCATTTTTATGCCAAGATGGGTGAATAGGTTTGGTATGGTTCATTTTTTGTACCATGCTTTTGGACTACCTGTTTTTCTCTTAGATTTCTAAAGCATGCTGTCATTTATATTCGTTAATTCAGTGTATGGCACTTGAGATGCAATAATTGCATAAATACAGACTGGAGAATGATTGGCTAGGCTGCAGTACTATAGAAGATCCTGGGGACTACAGTGGACCATAAGTGGAATATAAACCAACACTGCTCTTGTCGCAAAAAAAGACAAAAAAGCCAACAGCATGGTGGGTTGCATTAATAGGAGGTCTCTTGCAAATGAAAGGAAGTGATTTTTCCACTCAGCTTGGTACAAGTGAAGCCTCAGTCAAAACTGTGTCAAGTTTTGAGCCTCACTTCAAGAAAGAAGTGGACACATTGGAAAGAGTCCAGCAGAGAACAACAAAGGGCCTGAGAAACAAAATTTAGAAGGACAGGTTACTGTCTAAAAAAGAACTAGGGTTACTCAGTCTAGAAAAGAGAAGACTGAAGAAGAATTTGATTACAGCCTTCAAATTCCTGAAGGGAGATTACAAAAATGGAGATAGACTTCTCTGTGGTAGTAGAGGACAGGATAAAGATACACAGCCTCAAACCACAGCAAAAGAAATGTAGGTTAAAGATTAGTAACCTTCCGACTATGAGGGTGGTCAAACATTGGAACAGGGTACTAGAAAAGTCGTGGAATCTCTATCCCTGGAAATTTTCAAAAGCACGTTAAACAGACACTTGACTGGGATGGCTTAGGGGTGATCCTATTCTGAGCATGGGGCTGGAGTAGATGAGCTCCTGTCCAGCCATACTTTTCTACATGTATTGTTGCATTTCCTCTAGAGAGCTCTTTCCAAAGATAGCGTCAACTGCAGTTCCTACCTGGGAGGCCGTGGTCCCTCCCACGTTGCATGTTAAGGGCAGCTAGATCCAATCCAATCCTCTCCACCTGTTCAAACAATCGGTCCCGGAGTTCATCCACAACCATTTGTTTTTGCGTCATCAGTTTGGCCTGATTACCCATCAAGCTGCGGAGCAAAGGATCAATGCCTCCTGCAACGATTGAACAGCTGCTTGTGAACTGCTTTACACATCTATCTCCATTAGCATTGGAAACTACATGTGGAAGGGTCTAGCAAAGCTGAAATGACCGTTTTTATCGACTTGCGAGTACAATAGATATGCTGTCCTGACTAAGGCCCCTTCAGAAAAAGAGATGGTCCAGTGACTAGGGTACTAGGGTGAGGCAGACAAGCTGTAGGGTTCATGCCCTACTCTACCCCAAGACTTCCTTTATGACACTGTGCAACCCAAAAAACTCTCAGGTCTCAGATCCCTGCTTACAGTTTATGTGTAAATTCAGTACCACATCTATCAGGAGATTGCCATAAGTGCAAAAATCATGAAGCTGCCAGATATAATGGGAAGGATGACCATATAAAAACCTGTGGCTGAATTATTTTTTTTGCAAGTGTAATGCAGAGTTATTTCAAAATTTTAACTTTATTAGCACCTACAACATTAAGCAATTATGGTGTGAGCTCCCTTAACAAGAAGAGTCACATGTTGCACACAGAGAGCAACTACTCTAGCAAGATGCTCTGGCCCCTGGTAAGTGGCAGAATTAGTATCTGTTCCTGTGACAAGTGTCCTTATTTTGATTAAAATTACATTGAGCTTGTCTGCCATAAAAGTGACACCAAGGGTGAAGTCACATGTTATACTTAGACCATACTAAATCTGGAATGTTAGCAGTGCTAAAGTTAAAATTATAAAGTGCTGTGAACAGCCACACATTGAGGGTTAATACCATTTCTTGCCTGCACAGCTCTGATTAGCTACTAGAGCTGGCAAACAGAGGCATAACCAGGAGCCAGGACACCCAAGCAATATGTCTGCTCTGGGGAGGGTAGGAACACTGGAAGCAGTGCATCCTGGAGGACTGCAAATCGCTCATTTTATCTCTAAATAGCATGGCCCAGTTAACCTCTTGCCTGACGTTGCATAACTTTAAAGCAGTTGGAGGGCACTTAATGTGAATTAAAAAGCTTTAAACATGAGGACACTTGTATTTTAAGTGCTCTTTACATGGTCTAAATGTAATGTGCAACTTTCACACTAAAGGAGGCTGTGTCTACATGAGATGCTGACTGTGCAGTAGCTCATGACTACTATGCAGCAGCACTGCATGGCAGAAAGTGTGACACAATGCTACTTCACAGTAGTCTCAGGCTACTGAGCAGTCAACATCATGAAAAAGCCATTCAGCGACAGTACTGCACAGTAACTCCAGTTACTGCACAGTCATTTAGTACTTATTTATACAAGTACTAAATGACTGCACAGTAACAACTGTCCAGTCAGCATCTCATGTAGATGTGGCCAGAAACTGGGAAGGGTCTGAATGAGATGTAGATACAGGCTGTAAGAGTTTTGGGCTCCGAAATAGGTTTTACCTTCCATTACAATTCTCCAAACAGCAAAGAAGGATTTGCTGAGGAGTATTTTGGAACCCATAGGCTTATGCTGTTCATTTAACCATTCCACTACAGGTGGGATGGCACCATGACCATAGCGGAAGGCCAGCGTGAAGACATTGGATATTCGGGGATCCACATAGCTCTTGTAGCCTCGGTAGGGAGGAAGAGTTCTCCAGAACTGATTTCCCAGCAGCTTGGGCAGGTAATCTCTGTAGGTTATTATCTAGGAGGAAACAAAGAGAGCAGTGAGCCACTCATTGCATCAACTGCCAGCTCCCTGGGAGCACAGCAAGGTTCAAGGTCTTGCTTGTCTCAAACTAGAAAGAGTTGCTATAGGCAACTGGTTCAAAACAAGCTGTGAGATAGGATAGACCAAAAAAAGGCAACGGCTTAAACAAAATCAATGCCAGGAGCATCACAGAATGGGAACAGGGACTTCACTAGAATTCCACGTCACCCAAATACTCCTCCATCCCAAGGTGAAGCATTTAACTTACTCCCTAATTCTGAGCTCTGGTTAATGGTCATTTCTACAGCAGGACCCTAAATCACAGGCTCAGCAATCCACCCTGCAGCTGGACAGATTTAGGCCTGGGCACAATAGGACACTGCCTAAGACTATGGCTCTCTAAACCATGCAGGTGTATCAGAATCTCACTGAAACTGGCATTTTCCTTCCCTTTGTGCCCGAGTAGAAAAAAGCCTGAAATGTAACCTCTGCTGTGACATCAGCAAAAGTGCACATGTCTGGTCCTAGGTAACTGATCATTCACCCAAAAAGAAACATTTTCAAGAAGCTCTAAGCACATAACAAGCTGATGTTAAAATGGCAGGGCCCTTCTAAGCCACTGTAAAGAGCTAAGATTCAAATGGCACATTTCATAAGCTAGGGAAATGCAGTCACTTCTGGTGGGGGACACCCAGCTGCTTAACCACTCTAGTCTATTTTATTCTGGTGCATCAGATGTACTGGCCCAAGGAGCACATAGCAAGAGCTACCACCCATGCAACACTGATGAGTTCCAGGAACTCTCTCCTAACCTGCCCCTTGGTGTCAGACAACACCTCCAGCAGCACAGCTCCCACACCACCAATATTAAGTATCAATTTGATTTGGTTCTTGCAGCAGCTTTTCCCTTGAAAATCCAGCTTGAAATACTGATGAAAAAATGGCCATGTGTAACCTGTGAGACTGCAACCTGAGGCAGCAGGCTGTGGGCAGGGGTGGATCCAGAGAGGGTGCTGTGGTATAGTTGCACCCTCCCCTCCACCCCCCTTCCTTTGATTCCTGTTCCACCTAAAGTTTAAAATCAACTCGTGGCAGCAGCATTTCTACTCAGGCATGAGTGAGGAAGCCAATTGATTTAATGGCTCATTATAATTGACCTGATTCCTTCTAAACTCCTCATTAAATAGGTAACATCAAGACCATTAAAAAGGAGAAGGCCATTAACAGGTGTTAATAGCCTTCTCCTTTTTAATGGTCTTGATGTTCCACTGATCAAGCTATCATTTCTTCTGCAATTCTACTGTCTGTTAACGGCTCCTGGTAAAGTAGCTCGTGTGCCATAGCCCTGCAGAATTGTTTTAACTCTAGTGAACAACATTAGCTCAGGTGTGGAAGCTAGCTAGGGGTGTGCGAAGCGGGCCATATTCAATTCGGATTTAGATCACTGTCCCTGATTTGATCTGGCCAAATCCAAATCTAAAGATTCGATGCCAGTTCAGAGAATCAGCGATTCGGACACAGACCCAGCTTTAAAATGTTTTTTCTACATACCTCAAGGTACCAATGCGGCTCATGAACACTGAGATGCTGGGGTGAGTGGAGCATCCCACAGGAGCACGGGGGCAGGGGCACATGCTCAGTGGTGAACCCAAAAGTGGACCAGAAGTAATTCCAGTCCACTTCCGGGTCTGCTGGGGAGCATGCTGGTAGGGAGGGGCCCTGCACCCCCTGCTCAGTGCTTGGCCATAGGGGAACTCCAGGTGCCCCCCCAGGCCCAGGAGGCACCAGTCACCAAGCAGGGGAGGTGTGGGTGGGCCCCCCCTGCGCACTCCCCGGCAGACCCGAAAGTGGACCAGAAGCGCTTCTTGTCTACTTCCAGGTCTGCTGCCAAGCAGGCTGGGGAGCCCCCCGCACTCCTGTGGGACGCTCCATTGGCCTTACCATCGCAGCATTCACCAGTTGCCTGCTACCTTGAGGTATGTAGAAAAAAACATTTAAAGCCGTGTCTATATCCAAATCTCCGAATCGATTCAGAGGGTTCCGATTCAATTCGGAGAGATTAAAGGGTCTCCTGATTCGGAGATTTGGCTGCAAAATTGGGCCAAATCTCCACTGAATCAAATCAGGAACCGAAGCTTCATACAGCCCTAGTGCAAACATTAACTCAGGTCTGGAAATAACTTTCAATGAAGCACTGAATGCACTGTCAAAATGCTCAAGATGACTACATTTTATGAATCTTAGAGATGTACATTTAATTCTAATCACTACAGGACTAATAAAGCAGCAAGTTGTGATTATTTTTGCATAGTTCATTGTGGTGTTTTTATACGTCATATATTTAATTAGCAAACTAATGGACATTCCAATACAGATATTTTTGGTTTTACTTCAATCTTAAACTGAATAATATAGCCCTAGGCCCCTAGCTTATTAGTAAAGCTTATAGTCTCTTTTTAATGAGAGAAAAATGTGTTGTGTTATGTGTGATGATGCACCACACCATCTGCATCCCCATTTTCAAAGTCCTAGGTGGTTGTGGGTAAACCAGTGACACATGCAACACTGTAGCCAGTACCTGGACCATGGCACCTAAAATCTTCCGGGCTTCCTGGTAAAGTTTTTCTCCATTCCAGAATGAATTTAATTTCTTCAGCTGTGTGGCCAGACGGTTGTGCTCCCGCAAAAAAAGCGTGTGCATAGCAGCAAGCTCTAGCATCTCACTGGATCGACTGTCACCTACAGAAACCAAAATCATTTGTCTCCTTCAGCCAACCCATTTTATATGCCACAGATCTCGACGGACTTGGCTATTTTATACTAACTGAACTTATCTCAAAGCTTCCCCTTTCACTCATGCCACCTTCCCCCTGACTCTCCTCCTTCCCTCGAGCACAGCCATGACTCCCCCAAGAACTCTGCAAATTATCCCATCACCCCAAGTCTTCTACTGCCACCCAGCTTCTCTTACTATTCATTGTAATCCACTCCCTTGCAGGAATCAATTCATCTTAAGTACAAGTCAAAATATTTGTCTAACCCACAAAAATAATTTGGGAATGAGAAGGTTAAAGTGTCAATATGTCCAGGTAAAACCTGCTAGGCACCAAGTATTCTCTACTTGGAAAAGCTGTGCCCTGGCCTAGCACAGGGAAGACACCTGGTGCTGGTCACACCTGCGTGTTACCTCATTCCTACAGCAACTCTCCATTGGTTCAGGCACAAGAAACCTGTGCAAAAGGTCTAGGCCTTGATCTTTGCCAACAATACTGACCTCAAATTTCATATAATGTCCACACATATCAGACACTAGCCAGTGCTTCTCTAAAGGGGCAACAGCAATATCCTGGCCTGGTGCTTGCAGCTATGACTCCATTTAGCAGTCCCAGCAACTCTGCCACCTGCTTCTATTTCAGAGCTATCAGGGGCTTATGCTTTGCATGTAGAAAGCCCCAGCTTGGTTCTGTTAATATATCCGATTATTTAGAAATCCATGCTAGCTCACATGCTTATGAGGAAAAGACCTCTATGGCAGGGATTAACAACCTATGACCCGCAGGCTGAATCTGGGCCATGAAACCTTTGGATCCAGCTCACAGATGCAAGGCTTCCATGGCATTCATCCCTGCGCTGCCATAGGAATAAGCACCCACAGCAGCAGGGTCCTAGCACCCACCCATCCAGCCAGACCCCAGGGTAGGTCATTCTAGCCCGCAGCCAGAACTGGTTGAATACCCTTGGTCTATGGTGCTGTATTAAGTAATTAACAAAATCCCCAGGATGCTTTGTTAGTTATGTTAGGAGCCTCACCAACCTATGTATGACCTTGTAACCTAATCAATTATTTTTATGAATTGTTTATTAGGGGCTTTCAGTTTATAAAACGATTTGCTCGTCTTGCACTTAATACATCCCAGCTACAAGAAAAAAACTATTCGTGTGCCTGGTAGTGTGTTATTTTCAGTATTGTTCTCCTTTTCAGATAAGCCAGCGTGCACGGACTACAACAGCTTTGTACAGCGCAAAAGAAATTCTCTCCGAAAAGGATTTCATGACGTCAGACACTGAGCTTGCTCCATCTGAAGTCTGGAAAGCTGGCAAAGATAAAGTAAATCTCACCAATCCTTCGCGTCACTGATTTGTTTTGGTTTTTCTAGCCCTAATCAAAGACCTCATGCAGTTTTCATTTCTGTACTGGTCTACTTCTCAGGAGGCACCATAGCAAACAAAAGAGCAACAGTGTACTCCGCACCCCTAGAGCCTTCCTTATTACTATCAGCATATCAGCATTGCTTTTTTTTTTTTTCTGATCTGCCTCTCTTTTCTTTCCCTCCTAATTTTTAACTGTAGTAGCATTACAAAGGACGAAGGGGGCGGGGAACAGGGGGAAGTAACTCCAGGTGCCGCCCCTGTTGGGGAGGTAGGCTGGCACAAAAATAGCTGTGACCACAGCAGCAACTGATCAGGCTGCTGGAATTGGCACCACAGAAGCTGGCACTGACCTGGACATCACACAGCTGCCTGGCTATGCCTCCTATTGCTTGAGGTGTTTTTATAACTACCAAGAAATAAGATAGAACCAACAGAGTTATTTACTCTGGGTCACCAAATCAGAGAATGACATGAGCCGCAAAAGCATGGCTTACCTGCAAGAAAACATGGGATTTGAGCTTTCCCACTGACCCTCAAACATGGATCCTTCTCCATCTTAGCAAAGGGCAAGAAAGCCAACCCTCGGTCAGTAAATCTGTTGTTAACAGCCAGCAAGCCCAGCTGGTTGTTCTTATTCCTTAGCCTGTTAGCCAAAGGCGCTTCACTGCCATACACCATGCTGGCATCTAGAAAGGATGTGAGTGCATTGATCTGTTCTCGAACGGCACTGTCCATAGAGCATGCAGGGGCTGAGCGGGTGAATGGGATGCAGTCATTTATGTTTTTAATACGTGGATCATCGCGTGGAATCTGCAAAGGAATAAGCATGATTGGTCACCTTCATGGGAGGGCATAAACTCTCTCAGAAAACAACATTTCCTCAGTTTCATAACACAAAAATAGCAGGAAACACTGTATAAACACCCTTCAGTGGTGAATAGCCTTGAGACCAAACACAAATCTTCATTTATGACAAAGGGGTGGGTTGCCCAGAAAACCTAAGGTTCTTCTCGGCTATAAGATTTTCATGCGCTCTGATGAAGCCCAAGTTGCTTCCAGTACAGTCCCCTCCACACCTGATGTGTGCAGAACTCCCAATGTCTTGAGAGCCCCAACTGCTCAGTGCCTATCCCATGCCTAACCCCAAGTGCCATTCATCACCTC
This sequence comes from Alligator sinensis, assembly GCF_000455745.1. Taxonomy (NCBI): domain Eukaryota; kingdom Metazoa; phylum Chordata; order Crocodylia; family Alligatoridae; genus Alligator; species Alligator sinensis. Next base: position 45,284 of record NW_005843051.1, read on the forward strand.
CATGTTCATCTCACCTGCAGGTCCTGGTCTGGCAGACCTGCTCAGAGTACATCCAACCCCACACAAAACCCAGCATAAAGAAAGGATGGCGCCTTGTTTAACACAGCTGGCTACAGCACTTACCTGTGTTATGGGAGACTGGGTTATGGGAGGCAGCGGGTACAATTCTGTTTCTCTTTGCCTGTCTAAGTGATGAATTTCAAGCTGCGTAAGTGGCTTGATGGCACTTAGGTGTAGGCAGCAAGTCTACCTCCCCTGCAGTGTTGATGCCTAAATGTGCACCAGAGGGTCTAGAGCCCTGATATCTAGCTGTGTGCCCTAACCACTCACTCAACCACTTGGGCTAAAACATTGGTCTTCCTTCTGCACCACCACCTAAGCCAATCAGATGAAAAGATCCAATTGGCTTAGGTGCTTACTGCCTAACCTCAGCAGAGGATTCATTGCTGTAAATCTCAAGCATAGATACTCTTTTGTAAATCTCAAGCATAGATACTATTTCCCCTCACTCAATCCAATGTTCCCCCTTTGAGAAGAGGCACATTTGGAAGAACCTGCAGGGAAAGACAGTGGCCAATATTTTATTGCACCTATTAAGTGCACAAATTAACCTAGGTGCTTTAAGTGCAATCCTACTTCCTTCTGCTTGAATCCCTGAAAAACAGTTAATGCAAGAAAGGCGGGTAGATCCTCCTCCTCACTGCTTTTTGCAACTCAATCTTAAGGGTAAAATGACAGTGTGATACAAAAGTAGGTTACTGGACTTTCAGGAACTTGAACAGGGTGGAAAAGAATCACACCTAGGCACTTAAGTCCACTTAAATGTATATCAGGTGGGAAGGAGCTCAGCCCCACTGCAACTCCCCATCCCTGAGGTTAGTCAATTGTAAGGGATGAGACACCTCTTCTTTTTCCTGTTCTCTGGAAGGCAAAATCCTGTCATTACCTTGATGGGGAAGCAAGGTGGTGCTTTGACACAGCTGGTTTCACAGTTCACCCTCTCGCGGAAGGTAAAGTGTGTTGGTGTATCAGGAGTGAAGTCCATATCATGGTCGATAAACTGGCCCCACAGCATGAACATGAGTGCCCTCTGGTGGTCCAGCCTAAGCTGTGCAATAGGGAAGCGAACAATCTTGTTTGACACTTTTCGGACCTGGAGAGGATGAAAACAGAAAGAATATACTAAGGAATAGATCTGGGAAAGCATGGTTTATATAAAACACAGGAAAAAGTGTGTCAGTTCCCAAGGCCACTGATAGATCCCCATATGAGAAGGAAGCTGCTCAGACCTTCCGTTAGAAATACAAGCTTTCAAAAGGCAAATTCTTCACTTATTTTTAATGCAGGCTGTATGTTGTGCTCCCTCCATAGAGAACTTTTACCCTTCACTTTCCATCTCTACTCAGCTCTGCTAACCCTGGCAAACACCAAAAATCCCCTTCACTTACAGCTCTTCCACTCACAGTTCTGACGGAGCATCATAAAAGGTAAGCATGAATTCTCCTTATTTCACAGATCAGAAAAGTAACAGACAAAAAGATTAAACTGTTGTTTTCAACTGTTAGCATCAAGAATCAGTTCTGTGCAGAACAGCTCTGAACATCAGATAAGTATTTAGGTCCTCATGTTAGACATGCAAAAATCTAGAACTCTTGGTTCAGAGACGATACCTTTTATTAGACCAAGAAATCACAAAAAAAATCTTTTTCTGCAAGCTTTCGGGCTCACATGCCCTTCATCGGGCTCAGGGAACATTAAAGATGGTAAAAAGTCCCATAGGTAGGAAATAAGCTTTATTTTTGCACAGAGGAAGCTGAAGGTGGAAATCTGTCCCTCTGGGTCCATGAGAGTGTTTTTCTGAATTGCTCTTTGTTGTGCAGATCAGGCAGGATTCCCTCCCTGGTGGTGTCAAAAGGCAAGCAGGGAGGTGTAGAAATCTTTCTTGTTGTTCAACAATGAAATGCATAATCCTAAACTGGCTAAAATTCAGCATCATGTTAGACATCCCATTTAGAAGTAGGGATCTGAGTTCCTCAATTATAACTTCTGAGAAAGAGATATAATGCTGTTGTCTTTCATGTGGCTGGGGGTTTGAGGACCCCCCAGGTATATTTGTAAGAAAACAGAGGTATTAAGGTCAGGCAGTAAAAAAAAGCGGGTTCTTGGATTTGTAATGGAAATTCTTAGGCTTTATTTTAAAAGGAAAAAAGAAATTCCATATTCTAGAGCCATGTGCCTATTCACCAGCGAGCTGCAGGAGTACCCTGTCTCATGCAAAGCACATTTTAAATGAAGCAAAGGCTCTAATAAAGACCTCACCTCATTTCATATGTATTTTAGGAAATGCACAAATGCACCACCTGGCTAGACTAGTGAAGGGCTGTATTTAGACAAGGATTTAAGGTGTGATGCCAGCATCTGTTATTTGATGTGTCCTAATTAACACATTTTAAAAATGCAACTGGAGCCTTATTGACACTAAAGTTTTGGGGTTGGCAGATTTTAATATAATAAATTTAACACATTTGTCTACCTAAGAGGCCTACCAAAGCTCACAATAGGTCTCTTTCAGTTGATGATATTCATTTTACTTAGGAATCATATTCCTTCTGTTTGGTTCAATGTCTCTCAGAGACAGGACCTTCTCTGGAGACAGTCTTCCTTTACCATGATCCTGCCCTCCCTCCACATTGTTTTGCTCAGTTTGTTGGTCATACATGACTGGGGAGACTCTTTGTCCATGTTAGACCCTTGCCTGCTTAGCTCAAGCAACTGGTTTGTAGTTCCCTGTCTTTAAAGTCTCTCATTCTCACTGATTTTGGGAGTGGAATGGGAGCTTCCATGGAAATCCCCAGCTACTCAGGTCCGCTGTGCTTCTGACTGCCCTTGTCTCCCATCGCAAAACCCAGTTCTAACAGGAGAAGTTTTCCCACACTGCCCCTTCTTCCACAATTTCCCTTGCTGAGTATATTTTAATGTTGGGATATTTATGGTCCATGACTCTGTTTAGCATTAGGTTAGTGTGCTTGGAAATTATAAGTTAGGCCTGAATAGCAATGAGATCAGCTTACAATCACTAGATTTTAAAACAATAATAAATTTGGGGTCATCCCTTAACCCACTGTACGAGGCCGTTAGGGCTCAGCCATAGCTTTTCCTGCAATAAGAGGTAGGAGCTCCTTATTTCTAATGAAAGTGCAGAGACCCATGACCTCTCCTCCTAGTGCCAAACTCTATGGTGATTTTTCATGATTTCAATTGCATTCATGTATTTAAGTGAGTTTGCAAATCCTCACCAAGGGGAGAGTGAATCCAAAATACCGTTTTCCTTCTGTCCATCCTCGAGGAAGTGAAACTCTATCTTCATATTCTGCTGGCAGCCACCGGGCAAAAGCTCTGTTGGAAGCCCCTAATGTAGGATGTCTCCTGCAAGATAAAATGAAAGAATCAGCATTTATAATAGCAACAAATTATTAGTGGTGGCACAATGGTGCCAGGGTCCTTGAAGTAAGGGCTGGTACCCAGGTCTCCTCTATCTAAGAGGTAAAAGATGTGGGTTTGAATCTGCTTAGACAAGGGGAAGAATTGAGCCCTAGCCTTTTACATCCTAGTAAGGTGCTCCCCGTCACCACTGGATTCAGGGTGTAGCCTGAACCTACAGATGTGCGTTTGTTGTGTCTGAGAACACCTACCAGATCAAACCCTCAGGGTAGATGTGGAAGAAAGCACCTGATTTATAGATCTGGATCAAGTGTAGGCCTGAGCCTGTTTGGCTCTGTCAGGATTGGAGGCACTTTAGGGCATGTACAGAGGCAAAACTTTAGGCACCTGGAATCACAATTTTGAGCTTAGGCAGCCAAATTCTACCCAGTCCCATGTTAGGCACATAAGCCCTTTCTTGAATCAGAGCTCTAAGTCCCTCATAGGGAGAAGCAGCCATCCTCCCCACGGCAGATGTTATCACCTGTTGTTGCATTCACCCGTGATTGTACGGTACTGACGTCTACCTCCACACTTTACTTCCATATTCTGTTGGGCACATCCTGTCATCTTGTAAATCACTTCCAGCTGCTCTGGGGTTAGCACATCTGCAAGAGAACATAATGGAGGATAGTCCCTGAGCACCTTGACCCTGCTGGGCTGAGGCACTGGACATGGATATAACCTTCTGGGTCAATTTCCAAGCTCACAACTGCTGTCTGTGGAAAATGTGCAAGAATGAGCAAAGCTTTTGACTAGATCTGCCAGACGGACCAGGCCACAGATTCTCTGGTCACAATATCTTCATGCATGGCACATCAGAGATGGAAGTTGCTGGAAAAATATAGCACAAGCTTACTTTCAGATCTCCCATTTGCAGAAATGGGGAGATGCCTAGAGGAAGTAACGGAAGGACACCTTAGTGAAGAGACCATCCCCATCCTCCCTACAGCTGGAAAGTGGCTGTGTTTGATTCAAATCCCAAAAGAAAAAGGTAGGACTGGAAAGATCCATTTTGTTCTCTCATGCCAGTGTCAGATAAACTACAGGCCCTGTGCCCCTAACATTGCCTTGTTAAGGCTTCAGCAAAATCTTAGCTGAGCTTCTAGCAGGCCATCCTTCCCCTTCTTAATCTAGTGAGATTTTAGCTCAGTTTTTTTCTTAATGTTTTTAGATTGAAGGCTCCCCTCACAAAATGCCAGCTCTTGGTTTTCACTCATTTTTTGATTACAGAAAAAAATAGAGCAATTCTTCTGTTGCAGAGACCTCAACAAAACCACAACAGGTCAGAATATTTTTAACCCTATGGCTTCCTACTTGAAATCTCTCATATTTGCACACCTAACAGTACACACTGTATGGCATCTTGAAAAGGATCTCAAGGCACCCCAGGATGCCACAGCACACTGGGTAAGAATCACTGTTTTTGCTTCTAACCAAGTTCCCCCACTTTCCCTCTCCCTTCCTAGAAGGCCCGGTCAGGCTACCAAAAATATAATGAGCAGGGTGTTTCAAGGCTATTGCAGATCACACCTGGAAGGTAAGTAAAGTGACATCTTTCATGAAGATAGGGAGGCTTAATACTGAGAAGACAACAAATTGATAACCATTCCAAAATAGTAAAATAGGGTACACCTGCATGGGTATCTGTCTAGTAACTGGTGATGGGTTTTCTTATGAAATTGTTAGCATCTGATTGGTTTCTGTAGCTTTTCAATGTATAGCAAAAGTATACAACATGTAACTGTTTTATCACACTTTGGATATGTAAACCCCTATGCACTTCCTCTCTGCCAGCTGGTGATTAAAACTCTCTAGTTATACTCACTCCATTCTTTCTTTAATTGCAGTCCCTCCTCTCACTTCTGGTCTCCCCAGTGTTTTATCACCTGTCTCACTGAGATGATGGCAGCTTTGAAGTATAGTGTATGAGAGATTATGTCGTACTGGCATGTATCATGGCCTGGAAGCAGAGTGACTGCACATTGAAACCACTTGTCTTCTAGTTTGGCTGCTTCTGATTAAGGGCCCGATCCTGTATCAAAATCAGGAGGACTATGACTGGGCCAAAGGACTAGGCAGATGTGGGGCCTGGAAGAGGAATGGACAACACAAAACTGCACCATGTACCTGTGATATTGAATTCTCCCTTTATAGTTGGCCGTAGCTTCTCCTTCAGGAGATTCAGGGTGGTGTCCATGTAATCAGCAGCTCGTGTCGCAGTCCTGGTTCCTGCCACTGGTTGCTTGAAATACCGCAGGAAAGCTATTGGGGTAAAATCTTCCTTTGTCAACTTCTCCTTCATACTGGAAGAAAAAAATAATCCAACTGGAGCTCTGAAACAGAAACAATCCTACACTCCTCCCCTCCATCCCACAGCACAGCTCACTACACAGTGAAGTGCAGAAGACACACAGAAGTGATAAAGAAACATAGAAAAGAGGATGTAGAAGAAAGAGCAAACAAAGTACAGGGAGATGGATCCAACAATGAAGTACTGAACAAACAATTCATGCAATAATATAAACTAGATCCACGCTAGGACTCTGGTGTCTAAATCATTCATGCAACTTTGATTTTCAGTGCCCCACTTTAGCTGCCACTGAACCTCAGAGATGACTAAATTCCCCTACTGAGTTTCCACTAATGTCCCTTAGTATCTACATTCATGCCAGTGGACACGTGCACTGCCACCCAAGGCTTAAGGTGCCTCAGCTCTGGAGGGAATCGTGTCTCTGTCCTAGCTGAGCACTTTCATCCAGTGGGTCTTTTCAGAACACAGCAAATAGATCCTTGCACGGAGGAGGAACTACCCAACTGCCCAGGGATTGTAGTGCTCACTGAGGATGTGGGAGGTCTAGTTTCAAGTCTTTTCTTCTCTGCTTGAATTAGAGTATGGTTCTAAAGCCAGATCTCCCACTGCTTTAACTAGACTGTTTGGTTTAAAGCTGCTCCCAACTCCTCCCCAAGCTTCACCAGAGCACAGGTGTGCTCCAAAAATGCCCAACAAGGTGGGGAGTTTTCAGACTCCCATGTTAACGTCATTCAACTATGCATAAAATAAGTATTCACTGGATACATTCACCAGTATTACAAGGATCATTTTTAAGTTCCAGATGAAGCATGACCTGCTTCAGGTACGAACCAGAAGTCTTTCACCCTTTGACATGGGGAGATGTTATCCATACAATTTACCCTAGTAAACTGAAAAAGAACCATTCCTTCTTGTACTCAACATGCTGCCTCCAAATGGCCACTTCCATCTTGCTTTCTAAATGACCTCAACACTCCCTTCCAAAAACATCATGAAATAAACACAGTTACAATTCAGGCATTTTTAAAGCTGTATGATATGCACAGGCAAGCTAGGAAGTTTGCACAGGCAAGCTAGGAAGTTTTTGGAGAATGTGGGGGACAACTTACTTATGCAAGTGTTAGAGAGAGCAACTAAGGGCTGTGCTCTTCTTGACCTGCTGCTCACAAACAGGGAAGAATTGGTGGGGGATGTAGTAGTGAATGGCAACTTGGGCGGCAGTGACCACAAGATGATTGAGTTCAGGATCCTGGCAAAAGGAAGGAAGGAGAGCAGCAGAGTATGGACCCTGGACTTCAGAATAGCAGACTTTGACTCCCTTGGGGAACTGATGAACAAGATCCCCTCGGAGGCCAGTTTGAGGGGAAAAGGAGTCTAAGAGAGCTGGATGTACTGTAAAGAAACCTTACTGAGGACGCAGGAACAAACCATCCCAATGTTCATGAAAAACAGCAAATATGGAAGGTAACCAGTTTGGCTTAGCAGAAAACTCTGTGGTGAGCTTAAACACAAAAAGGAAGCTTACAAAAAGCGGAAATTTGGATAGACAACTAGGGAGAGTATAAGAATATTGCTTGGGCATGCAGGGCTGAAATCAGGAAGGCTAAAGCACTCCTGGAGTTGTGGGTAGCAAGGAACGTGAAAGGTAACAAGAACAGTTTCTACAAATATGTCGGCAACAGGAGAAAGCATGGGTCCCTTACTGAATGGAGAGGCTAACCTGATGACAGATGATGCAGAACATGCTGAAGTACTCAATGCCTTTTTTACATCAGTCTTCACAGGCAAGGTCAGCTCCCAGACTACTGCACCAGGCAGCACAGTTTGGGCTGCTCACCTTCCCCTCCCAGTGGTGAAGAACATGTTAAGAAGCATTTAGAAAAGCTAGATATATACAAGTCCATGGGACCAGATGCAATGCATCAGAGGGTGATGAGGGAGTTGGCTGATGTGATTGCAGAGCCTCTGGCCATTATCTTTGAAAACTCGTGGCTATCAGCGGGGCCCAGACTATTGGAAAAAGGGCAAATATGGTGACCATCTTTAAGAAAGGGAAAAAGGAGGATCCAGGGAACTACAGACTACTCAGCCTCACCTCAGTTCCTGGAAAAATCATGGAGCAGATCCTCAAGGAATCCATTTCTAAGCACTTGGAGGAGAAAAGGGTGATTAGAAACAGTCAGCATGGATTCACCAAGGGCAAGTCATGTCTGACCAACCTGCTTGCCTTCTATGATGAGGTGACTAGTTCTATGGATGCGGGGAGACCAGTGAATGTGGTGTACCTTAATTTTAGCAAGGGTTTGATGCAGTCTCACAGCATTCTCACAGGCAAACTAAGAAAACATGTATGAATGGACTGTAAGGTGCATAGAAAACTAGCTGGAGCATCAGGCTCAATGGATAGTAATCAATGGCTCAATGTCTAGTTGGCAGCCTGTATCAACTATTCAATGCCTTTATCAATGACCTGGAAGGCAGCACAGAGTGCACCCTCAGCAAGTCTGCAGATGGCACCAAGCTGGGGGGAGTAGTAGATACGTTGGAGGGTAGGGCTAGGATTCAGAGTGAACTCAACAAATTGGAGGATTGGGCCAAAAGGAATCTTGTGAAGTTCAACAAGGACAAGTGCAAAGTCCTGCACTTTGTACTGGTGCATGGGATTGTTCTGTCCTGACTGGGGATTGACTGGCTGGGCAGCAGCTCTGCAGAAATGGACTTAGGGGTTACAGTGGACAATAAGCTGAATATAAGCCAGCAGTGTGCCCTTGTTGGCAAGAAGGCTAACAGCATACTGGGCTGCATTGGTAGGTGCGTTGCCAGTAGTCAAGGAAAGTAATTATTCCCCTCTATTCAACACTGGCAAGGCCACGTCTGGAGTACTGTGTTCAGTTTTGGGTCCCCCACTACAGAAAGGATGTGGACAAATTGGAGAGAGTCCAGTGGAGGGCGACAAAAATGGTGCAAGGGCTGAGGGACCTGACTTATGAGGGAAGACTGAGGGAACTGGGCTTATTTAGTTTAGAGAAGAGCAGACTGAGAGGAGACTTAATAGCCACCTTCAACTACCTGAAGCGGGGTTTGAAAGAGGATGGAACTAGACTGTTCTCAGTGGTGGTAGATGACGGAACAAGGAGCAATAGTCTCAAGTTGCAGCAAGGGAAGTTTAGGTTAGATATTAGGAAGAATTTTCTCACTATGAGGGTAGTAAAACACTGGAACAGGTTACCCAGGGAGGTGGTGGAAGCTCCATCCTTGAGGATTTTCAAAACCCAGCTAGACAAAGCTTTGGTTGGGATGTTCTAGTTGGGGCTGGTCCTGGTTTGAGCAGGGGGTTGGACTAGATGATATCCTGAGGTCTCTTCCAACCCTAATTTTGTATGACTCTATGATACACATACGTTATTAGGCAGTAACTAGTCAGGCATAAAATTGATACCTGCATGATACAGGTATCAAATTTATGCTCAAGCTGGCATAAATCACCATATTTAATGTGCAGTATGGGCATGCACATGTAGACGCATGCCCGTGCTGCACAGTAATTTTGGTTACTACACAGTAAATGTGCATGTGTAGAAGAACCCACTGGAGCAGAGAAAAACACCTGAATATTCATTAGGTCAGGAAGAGAGAGAGAGAGAGAGAGAGAGAGAGACTATGAATATGTGTGTGTATATGAATATGACTCTGATTAAGACATTAATTTGAAAACCTGAATTTCAGTCCCTGCTCCAATGAATATTTAAGTGTTTCATACAAAGTGGAAGAGGACTAGAAAAAGAACAGGAGTGCCATGTTTGGATTTCACTATAACTAACCCGAAATTTTCTGGATTGGTAATCTCTCCTGTTAGAGCTACAATATCCCTGCAGTGTTTTTATTTTTAATAAATTACTCATTACTCCTCCCATCCTTAACTCCATTTAAATAACAGTTTTAATAATATTGAAGAACTTTGACCTAATCTCCTAAAACATGCCTACTTCTAGGGCACATCTACATGTCACCCTATGGCACTGTGGTGACGCGCTACGATGACATAGCGTTCACATGGGTCTACATGCGATTGGTAGCTATGTCACCATAATGGTGCACTCCTCTGTTTTACTACATTGCTACAGCGACATAGTGGAGAAATATGTACTGCAAACACAGCACAGCACAGGTAGTTACTGCACTGTGCTTTAATATTTCCACAAGGAAGTACTAAAGCACAGCGCCACAGCAACATTGCTATATGGCAACATGTAGATGCACCCCTAGACTGGTCAATGTGTGTCAACTATGCTGAAAGCATGTTGGTTAATAAGCTGTCAGTTAGCTAGAATGATTCAGAAACACCTGTGACTCAAAAGATGAGATTTCTTAAAGGATGACTTTTAATTAGTCTGTACTCACAAAGTAACACCTGGCATGTTAAAATATGGCTCATGCTGCAAATTTGCAGCATGGGGGTAAAATTTGCTACCAGGAAATACCAATAGCAAAAATAATAAATCACACCAAAAAAGTGGTGCAGCACACACTCCAGGAGCATGCACTGGCAAGCACAGAGGCTTGGTCCTCCCAGGAGACACTTTGGCTACTAGCCAGAGCATCTCCCCTTTTGTAGTTGTTCCCTAGCTCCTCCAGCACACCAAGAGCCATGACGAGTGGGGAAATGGCAGTTCCCTTGAAGTGGGACATTTTGCCCCACACCAAATCCATGTGCAGGGGCATACGCAATGGCAAAAAGTACTGGCACAAATTTAAGCTGCTAATTTTTTCCCTATTGCAAATGCACACCCCTGCATGTGGGGATGCACTCAGAAAGACCAGAATAGGTCAGCATGTTTTTGACACTGTGGATTCCTATTTGAAATCTCTGGGTTTATCCAGTGAATTGTGTTTGCATGCCTAACAGCACTATCGTTGCATAGTGGCCCCAGCACCCTGGAAACGATGTCAAGGACCCCCAGGCTGCACAGGCCCCAGCACCCCTTTAGGGTCGGATATTAAATTACAGCCCATTGTATTCAGAGGATTTTTTCTTACCCCAAGATAGATTTCAACCATTGCAACACTTGCTCTGCAACCAAGGACCCTCAAATCCCTGGCAGTACCTCCTGGTGGATTAGGAACTATACAAGATGCAAAAAGGCTGCAGCATGCAACCCTGTAAGCAGGGAACTCACCTCTCCCGTGTGTGCTTATATGCTGCATCCACCAGGTGCTTGGCTTCATTGATGCTGTTAAGAATGCATGGATCCGACAGCTTCCCAGAAATACCTGGTCAAAGGAATGGGATGTGAGGACATCTCTTCCCATCAGTTCCCCCCACAAATCAGTCTGGTAGTCGGGGACTAGGCCACATCCCCTTCCCAAGCCTGCATCCACTCCAACACTGTCTGACCTCTCTTCTTACCCCAGGTAACCACACAGTTCAGGGTCCCTTAGTACTGTTATTCTCTCCCACATTTCATATCTTAGGCCATATCCTGTAACACCAAGTAATATTTTTGCACCTCACTATGATCCCTGCTCAAGCCTCTGAAAACGCATGACAGCAAAGGGTGGGTGAGCATTCATCCTCCTCCCTGATGTTTGTGACAGTTTTAGGACTAAGATTACATGTGATACAACAGACATATTCATTGTTAATTTGGGACTCAGGCACGATGAAATGGGATCTGGCTCAATGTAAAAGGTTTTAACTTTGTGCCCTTTAACTCAAAGTATAAAGAAAAAAATGTAAGCCGAGAGTATCAGGAAGAAGAGGAAGGGGACAATACCATATGAGGAGCCAGACACCTGGAACGGACTCAGGGTCACCAGGAATCCTAAGAGGGTGATACATGGCTTCACCCCTGGAAAGAAGCAGAAATACCCTGGGTTATTAGTGGTAAATGCAAAGAACCCATAGATTTTACTCACCCGGCAAAACAACTTAATACCAGGAGTTGTGACACCATCATCTGCGGAGACCTTTGACCCCCCAGCTCCAAACTGCCTTTTCCATTGGATGAGACTGTAATGGCTCTTCAGAAACGAGAGGGTGTTTTCAGCCCTGAAGGTACACAGCATCTTAGCCCTAGTCTCATTTTTACCTTAGTAGGCTAGGAGAAACACCCTTGCAGTCAATGGAGATAGCCAGTGAGAGAGGAAACAAGCCCAATACATAAAAAAACTTCACCCAGTCTGCTCGGATGATACTGCCTCTCATTATTGCCTGAGAACAGCAGAAAAGCTGTTACATCACTCCTTTTCGATGTGTTAAATGCTTTTCACTCTGCTGAAGCAGCCCATCTCCACCACAGCTCCCCTCCCCTCCTTCTCCCTTCCTTCTCTAAAGAGCTCTGAGGGCAGCTTTATCTCCCTGAGGATCAGGAGTTCACTGTAAGTGTGTCAGCACTGAAAATACAGAAGCTAAAAGAAGTGGCCAAGAACAAGTGGACAGGGCCATCATCAGGTACTAAATCATGTCCTGCCTAATCCATCTTCTTTGTTAGGCTGTGACCCTCAACAGTCCTGTTCTTCGTGCAGCAGAGACCAGGCCCAGATACAGGCGTGAACAAGAAGGAAGGAAAGGAAGGCAAGTGCTGCTGCCAAGCATAAAGCATCAGCTGTTTATGAAACCCAACTGCCTGTTAAAGAGAGGGTTGTGGAGTGCTTTTAATCTGATAACAAGTAGCCACTGTTAAGAACAGGTTGGCTCTGATCTATAATGAGCTTCATCTGTTCCCTTTGCATCTGCCATCCAGCAGCAGAGATCAGCTGAAGCATTACAGTCACACTACAGCGCCACCCTGCCCCACACTGCTCAGAGCAAGCTCCTGAACTGAGATGGAGTGGTATAGGGCTATTCCGCCCTGCATGTGCCAAGGCAGGACAGGCAAAGACAATCAAAGAAGCTGTCACTCATCTCTCTAGTAGGGAGAGGTACCAGCTATGTGGTTACAATAGGCCCACAACCCAGTGTGCAAGGCCCTCTGTGGAGGCCAAGGCCATTCAGTGTGATCAATAAGGGCAATGCAAACCATGCACAAATCTTTCATGATATGTGAGGCTTCTTATCCCCAGCTCCTGGAGTCATGTGATTACCTGACATTCTCAGGCGCATTTCATATAGACACACATGTACTGTATAGAGTGTTAAAGCTAGTCCTGCCTATTACAAGGAAAAGCTTGAGAACATGTTGCAAATTCAACCTGCAGCTCAGAGCCCAAGCTGCAGAGACCCAACTGGGTTACTGTTTTAATCTCATGCTTTTTAGCCCATCCCACAAAATCTGAAGCCTGTCTCATGATTTTGATCATTTCAGGCTGGCAGCTGTGGTGACAATATTTGATCCTCCTACAGCTGCTAGTCCCACCCCACAACAAGGCTTCCTGAAGCTGCAATGATGCACACTGAAGGCAGGCTCTGATGTGCAGATGGGACTTGGAAGCCTCCCTTGCCCAACAGTACAGGAAACCTGACCAAGCAATGCAGACATCAGAGAGACACCTCAGAAGACCTGTAGAAAGGAAACAGTATATAATCATGGAGCTGCATGGTTTCATTTACTACACCACTGCCCAACAGGACTGTACAACTGCCAGAGACAGAATGCATGACAGAGAGCAAAGACAACGCCCAGCACTAGACCAGGACAGAAAAGGGAGGCTGTCACAAAGACTATGCTAAGGAGCAGTCAAGAACTTCTCAGTGCACTCAGAGTGCAGCTCCCTCCTGTTCCTCCTATAGCTCTGCTCAAGAAAAAGCAAGCATTATATACACCAGCATCTCACCTGTCATCTTCTGCTCCTCTTCCCATGGCAGCCTGCTCCCTGCCCTTTTATCTCCAGGCAGAGAAGGGGAGGGCAGGCTCCAACTGGGCTGGACCAGGGCAGCCTATGGGGAAACACCCACTGCACATAGAATGGGCAAGGGCAAAGAATGAAATGCACCACCCACAGCTTGCCTAACTCTTCACCCTGGCTAGGGACAGACATTACACATAAACCTGTTTAAGTGATCAGAAACTGGTTTAAATCTGTAACAGAACAGACATTCAGTGCACAAAATGGCTGAAACCAGTTTGAGATAAATCTGGTTGAATGTAGTATCAGACTTAACTGATTTGGCTCAAACTGGTTTATGCAATATCTGTCCCAGACCCCTTCCTAGTTTAAGTTAAACCAAACTCCCCCAGCATCCCAACATGCTCTGTGGGCTGGGCTCTCTGCTCCAGCCCAGCCAGACTGGCCCCACTCCTCTGCTCCCAGCTGGAGCAGGGACAGGCAGGAGTGGGGGGTCTGGTTTAATTACCCGCTCTCTATCCCACAGGCAGGGACCTGAGCCAGGTCTGCTGGGCGTTCCCCCCTCACTCCTGTAGCAGCAGGGCATCATGGCCCCCAAGGCAAAGGGGACAGGGAGGAGAGTTAGTCTCCTGGGTCTGCCCGCCGTCGCCACTGCACTCTCTCCCTGCGGCAGAATAGACCTCCTGCTGTCCCCTCCACTGGACGCCGGAGGGAAGAGAAATAACTTCTGTCTCTGCCCCCCTCCCGAGATGCCCTTTCTGGCCATGCCCCTGCCCTGCCACTGCAGTGGGAGAGGGCAGGGCCCTTGTTGGGGGCAGCAGCCCCTGTCATAATGGGGAGTGCAAGCCCTGCAAGCCTCCCACAGCGCCACCACGCTCTGCAGCAGCTCTACCAGTCCTGCATCACAGCACCCACCAGGAAGAAGCTGATGCTTGAGGAAACAGTGACGGGGTCTGCTCCCCCCTTGCTGCTCCAGCGGCAGGGCAGGGGCAGGGGCAGACGCTGCCTGCAGGGCCTCTGGGTGGAGGAGGCAGGTAACATGAGTTACCAGTGTTTTATTCTCTACTCTGCCCTCAGGGAACCACAGCTGGGTCTGCCCAGCCCAACCATAGCCGCCACTCAATCTGCACTCAGAGCAGCGTCCTTGGGGCCAGCCCCATCCCGGCAGGAGGGGCTTATTCCACCGGGTACTGCCCTGAGCGTGTGCTTGCATTTCCTCAGTCCAGAGAGAATGTTTGTCCTGTTACACCTTGGTTCAACCTGGGTAGGTTAGACTAACTTGCAAAGGTTGAATCAATTCAGGCTCTGGATTTTTGAATGTCTGTTCCTAGCCCCTGAGACCTCCAAGCCTGAGGGACAGATTCCCTGGCTGTCCTGCTGCCACAGGTTGCAGGAGCACCATGCAGAGACCGGAGTATACCGATGAGCCTAGGTCAGATTGTCAAGCTTTCCCAATGGCCTGCACCCTTCCTGAACAAGGAAAGCCCTCTGAAAGTTGTGACCCTACTTTCTCCAGACCACCTTATCTCAACAGGGGCCATGTGTGTCCACATTCCTCAAACTCCAACTGTGTCACTGCCTTAATGCCTGCCAGCATCCTTTGTGAGTTTGACTAAGCATCTTCCAAAAAAAGAAGGGGTGTATAGCTAGAGATAGGAGTGTTTTTCCCATTCCCAACTGCCCACACCAGTCTAAAGACTTCAGCAGTGGGGCATGGGAAACCTCCCTCGTCCCCAGATTTACATACTGAGTGGCCTTCCCCATCCCCAGCTGCACACCCCTTTTTAAAAAGGTGTGCAGCACAAGGAGCTAGGGATGAGACCTTCCCCATGTCTCACTGCTCATGTTGGGTGCCTCTAAACTGGCTTTAGAAGCCAGGGATGAGGGAGCTGTCCTATGGGGAGAACCACCAGCCTGTTGGGCTTATGTCATGAGGGAACTCAGAAAAGCTGGTGGGTGTTCAGCCAGAACTCCCAGAAGCTTGTCCACTTTATGGAGGTCTGGGGGATTTGAGCGCAACATCAGGGAAAGGCTTCCCAAAGTCGGGCTCACTGCACTCTGGACCTTTACAAAGCATGCGTGCAGCTGGGAGCTCCAGCTGCATGCCCACTTTTTTATGTTTCTGGGCACCTGTGAAAGCAGCACCTAGGGAGTGCAGAGCTGCTGACTCCTCAGCCGCTCTTTCCAAGTGTGCGGGAGGTGCAGCTGGGAATCAGAGAGCTTCCTGCTCCCCCTCGTCCCCCCAACACTGGCAGCTTGTGCAGTTAGGGTTTTAGGAATTTTATGGCCCATTCCCAGAATCACACAATTTGCCATGCACATCTGACATGGCGAGTCACGCAATTTGGGGAATGGAGAATAAAATTCTTCAAACACCACCTGTGTGACTGCCTTAACATCTGCCAGCAGCCTTTGTGTGTTTGAATAAGCATCCTCCAAAAAAGAAACAATACAATTTCTCACTTCATCCTTCAGTGGCTCTTTGGAGCTTTTTGAACTCCATGCTTCTACAATGTGAACCATTCCTATATATATAATGTCCTATGAACCACAATGATACAGAGAAAAGTGGTAGTTTGCCTATTGTTTATTTGGTTTTCTCCAGGGAGTAATTCAGATGGATGTGTATTTTTGACAGCTACTCTGTATCCTGCCTTCCAGGTATGACTATTTGGTATCCCAGGCAATAGGTTTTAAAGATTACTAGGCTGTCTGTTTCTCTAAGGCTTGACTAACTGCAATGAGATTCACTACTCAATAATGTAATTTATTATTTTTTTCACTATTGTAAATAAATAGGTATCTTCTCATAGGAGCTAGATCCCCAGTGAAATCAACTTATAAAATGGACCCAGAATTACTCTGCTCACTGTACCACAACTACTTTGCATAACGATATGTGAAGAACTGTTCCTGAGCAAAACAGAACTGGGTAGAGCTGTTATCTCCATGTACTGGCTTTGCTATCTCATGCTCGTTACCATTTTTAAACTGATTAAGCTTTATGACTTGCCATAAAACATGATATTGCACTTTCATTCTAATAATTGTGTTGCACCATGAGGAACTTGCCAAACCACACTAACACCAATGCCTGTTATCATGATAACTGTATCTTTTCAAGGATGCTGTGTCCTTTGAAAACTCATTTCCATGCACATTGTCGACTTTTTCTTGGACCCATCCAAATAGCAACATAGGCATCTAGCTAACGTCACAACAAGCAGTAGAATGGCTCTGAAACCAGTTTGTCACCAAAATGGAAGCAAGAGACAGCGTTGATTCAGGATCAGTTGACTACAGGGAGGCAGCTATTCAGGCAGAGACATCTGCCTGGCCAAGACCTGCCCAGCAGGGTTGGCCTGTTCCCACATAGCAGGAAATCTTCTCCTGGCAAGGCTGTGAACCAGCATGCAATCCAGAAGCTCTCAAGGCATGTGGGAGAGTAATAGAACAGAGTTTTTCTTTGGGTCTGCTTATGCCTCTTTCTGAATGTCACTGACATCGGCCACGTCAACACAAGATGCTGACTGTACAGTAGCACTGCATGGCAAGAAGCATGATGCAATGCTACTGCACAGTAGTCTTGAGCTACTGCGCCATCAGTGTTACAAAAAAGCCATTTCTTGACACAACTGCAGTAACTCCGATTAATGAGCAGTCATTTAGTCCTTGTTTATACAAGCACTAAATGACTATGAGGTAACAACTGTGCAGTCAGCATCTCATGAAGACATGGCCACTCCTGATCCAGAAGCAGCAGCGGAGCCCAGCTAGACAGGTCTGGTTTCAAATCTTCTACTTCTGGGTGCAAACAATTAAAGGACAGGTAGATCAAAAATTTCAACATGACTGTAAACTGTGGGACTTTTCCATCATGGCTGGGCCCCAGCACCACTTTGCTAGCATGTTCTCCACAAAATCTTGCTCTAACCTACAGCTCAGTATGTGCAATATTACCCTCCCTTCCTTCCCGCTATCCACCCTCCTTGACCGACCCATCTGGTGTTGGAATCTGTCTTGGTCCCCAGGTGGTTCCTCAGCTCAGGTTTAGCATTCATGCTCTAGAGGTACTGGGCTGGAGCTCCACTGCTGATGTAGAGCAGTCAGTCTTCCATAATGATAGTCTTCTGAACATGAGAAACTGATTTTAAGATGAAAGGCTTTAAGGATGGCTTTCCAAATCCCCACTGCGGTAGAGAAGACAGATGCTGCAGGCATCCTCAGTGTGACTGTTGGGGCTATTCTGATTAGTCTGTTTGATAACCCACCAGAGAAAGTCACCCTGTGGGTCATGCATAGAGCCCATGATTCATGGTGAGGAAGTGTACACAACTGACTGCTATCATAATAGAAGTATGATGTTTATCACTTCCTTACCATACCTAGTGTGTCCAGCACTGTGTAGAGACCAGAAAAAAATTATCCCTGACTCAGAGTGCTTTCAGTCTACACAGGCACTGCAGAGACAGAAATGCCAGGTTCTAAATAGCACGGAGAGGAACAAGTGATACACTTTTTCCATAAGGTAACTTCCATATTGGCAAACAACAAATGGCAGTTTCAACCACTCTGTGGACTTAGAGCAGGTGAGAGGTGTTGGCTCAACAGCTCAGGTGAATCAAGTCTTCTATTTATCTCCAGCACCTCCCAGGTAGCATTCTGGGCCAGAGAAGAAGGAAATGGGAATTCTTCTGTGCATCCTAAAGCAATTTGGTCTCCACAGCCTGGTTTGTTCTTTGCTGGCAGCCTCAGCAGAGAGGCTAAGGCACAGCTGGGTTGTGCTTGGGTCATCTTATTGCCTCCCTTCATATTCTGCTCCTGCACTAGCCTCCTCCTTCCTTTCAGTACCTCATGGAGTCTCGGGATGAGGCACAGGCCAACCCTGCTTCTCATGCACTCTACCTTCAGGACATCTTCATGGGTAAGGAAACATGCAGGGAACAGTAGTCAAGATTTCTGAATTAATTTCTCTACCTGGATGCCAATAATAGCACTAGGCCCTTCCCAACCCTTCTGAGTGAGCAATGTTTCCTAACCTCCACAAGTTGAGAACAGCACCCAGCTATCTAACCATACTGTCTCCCAGGAAGAATCTCCTGAAATCCCTGGTGGCTCTCCTACTTGCACAATGAAACTGTTTGTGCATATGTAACTCGTTGTTTCGTTGTCCTATTTTTCTTCCTCCAGCTGCTGATCCTCAGTGTGTGCATCTACACATGGAATTAGCACATAGCAATAAACTGGTGCGGTTTGCACACCCCATGTGTCCAACCAGCTGGAATCCCACATGTCCAATGTGCCCCATCACTGAAGAGTGAGTCTGGTGCCGCCTGTACAGTTTCCCATACACTCCTACCAAACAGCTCCCTTGCTTGACTTCAGCTTGTTTCTAGTCCCTGCTGTGATTTTTATGTCACTGTACCTTTAAAAAGTACCGAGAATGTGAAGAACGTTCTTTGTTTTCACTACTAGTTCCTGTTGAACAACCACCTTTGTTGCACTTCATCCACATTAGGTGTAATGGTATATATGGTAACCCTGAGCTTTTGAACTCTCCAAAGGGTTTAAGAGCTTTTAGCAAAATTTGCATTCAAGCCAGAACAGTATCTGGCCTCAAGGCTAGAGAACAATGCCTCTGTAACTCTGAGAGAGTAAATAGCCTTGTGGAATATGTGCATCTGTGTTTTGACTTTTAGGTTTTCAGAGGACATCAGTTGGAGTTGGATAGTGCCCTTAGTGTTTAAAACTAGGCCTGTGCGAAGCGGTTAGTATTTGCTTCGGATTCGGCCGATTCGGGGGACAGTGATTCTATTTGGTGATTCGAATCACTGTCCCGATTCAATTCGGCCGACTCTGATTTGGAGATTCAGCTGCTGCCAAATCTCTGAATCAGCCAGGCCCATCCCCTGCCCGCTCCCCCAGCCTGGCAACGGCTGCCCCATCCACCCCAGATCCCAGCACTTGTTGGAAAAAAAAGCCTCGACTCAGCGGGTGCTGCCAGGCAGGGGGCGATCCCTGTTGCCCCCCACTGGCCCACGCTGCATGGGGGGCTCTGCATGAGCCCCCAAGCCCCCCCATGGGAGCCCTGCCTAGGCCAGCTCTGGGCCTTTAAGAAAAAAAAAAAAAAAACCTAAAAAAACCCCAGACTCACCACTCCTGCCAGTGGGGGCGATCCCTGCTGCCCCTCGCTGCCCTGTGCCACGTAGGGGGCTCTACACAAGCCCCCGAGGCCACTGCAGGAACGGTGAGTCCCAAGGCTTTTCTGGGTTTTGTTTTTTTAAAGGGACAGAGCTGGCCCAGGTGGGGCACTCATGCGGTGGGAGGCTGGGGAAGCGAGGGGGAGGGGATCAGAGGGCTCATGGCAGAGCCGCTGAAGCAGTGTGGGGCAGCAGGGATCACCCCCCCCACCACCATCCATCGGCACCCGGTGAGCACCAGGGCTTTTGTTTAAAGGACCAGAAGCTGGGGCAGGCAAGGGCAGCCATGGCGGGGCTGGGGGAGCGGGTGGGGGTTCAGGGAGCTGGCAGGTGTCTCCCCATTGTCCCCACCCCCAGCCCCCCCTTTCCCCACTCCTAGTATTTACCAGGTCGGAGTTCAGCTGCAGCTCCCTGCTGCAGCCACCAGGGACTGCCCGAATCATGGAAGCTCTCTGAATCTTCAGAAAAGATTCGGAGACCTTTAAACCGGTCCCCTGATTCGATTCAGATCCAGAGATTCAGCCACCGAATCGGGCTGACTCTCCTCTGAATCGAATCACTACCTGAAGCTTCACACATCCCTATTAAAAACCTACTTAGCTTAAATTCTACAAAGAGGTGGCCTCTCTAACCCTTGCCCTCCTGAAAGTGCTCCAGGAACTCAGGGATTGTGAGGACCCCCTGGGCACCTCTAAAACAGCTGCACTACTGCAAATGTTGTCCATTCCAGCCCATCAGACACTGGTATTCATTGCATGTGCAAGAAAAACGGCACTGGGACAATTGATAAGACAAAGCATTCTAAAATCACCCATGCGCACTGTCCAGTGGCTTTGGCCTCCAGGAATGTCCGTTCTCCTTGTCCTCTCTGTTCTGTAGCAGATGTTCATTGTTTCCCCCACCCCACCCATTCCTTTTGTCTTTGCTCAGTGTCAAATTAGCTCTCTTGAGTGTTGTCTCCTTGTCTTTCCATGTAGCTGCATGTTCATGTACACAGACACAAAGGTACATATCCATCTACACAGCTTTGGTTTTCTGTGATTTGTATGGAGCTACAGCGGGACAGGAATGATGATGCTAGTTTCAGCTGCTTTAGTGGAACAAGGACTCTTCCAGATAAAGAGATCCAGATAAAAATGTTTTCCAGTTTATCTGGTTCTGCCCTGAGGACCAATTCATCGTGTTTAAGTTATAGCAACTAGTTCAGAATATGTCATGAAAACATCTTACCCAGGGCACCTTTTTATGTACTTTACATAATGAGCAGGGCATCTGAGACCTAAATTGGGTACTGCCACTTATTTTCCTTTCCTACTTCAACCGAAGATGCTGACCAAATATACCCTAAAAATTCCTTGCCCTCCCACCTAAAGCAGAGTGGAGAGGTCCTGTAAATAGCCGTACTAGGAAATGGTTAATAACAATTGCAACATTGAACAGTTTCTTTCCAAACTTCCCTAAACAGTAAACATGCCACTTAAGAAACTCCATGTTTTCAGTTATAACTGCAAAGCAACTTCCCCTAAAACTGAGCAGGTGGCAGATCCATGTGAGTGATTATAACACATGAAGGAAAAAGTGTTTCTGGAAACTTTCCAGGCAACTGTATGGAAATATGCATGAGTATGTCGGATCCTAAAGGTTTAGCTGCAGAAAAGATCCAGCCTAATAGGAGTATCAGCCTCCAGGGTTCACTTTTTGTTTCCAATGGGTTGGGGAAATTTACCCATTCCTGTGGCCATTTCCAGCCCATTGATGACGGTTAGCTCTCAGGCTGACTTGAAATATTTCAAAAATTCTTTCTTCTGAGCACCCTACAGTAAAGCAACTTTCTTAAACATTTCACCGCAACAGCTGAGTGGCTCATGATCACTACTGTAGCTAAAAGAGACACAATTTCCCTAAATATTTCCTTTTAGAGATGAGTTTCCAGACCTGGTCTCTGCCTAAAGGTGAATATTTGGAAAGCCTAATCCCTGGAAAGCAGAATCCCAGTAGCTAGATTCAATGGGGCTATGGTGATGAATTGCCTCTGTAGGCACCTGAGTCCATCATTAAACACCACTGACATTCACAAAACCCTGCT
>NW_005843051.1:67158-67373 GCF_000455745.1 Alligator sinensis
AACCCTGAAAACACTCCTGTTTCCATTGTGGTGCAGATGTAAAACCACCTATCAGGCTGTAGGACAGTCTGCTGTGGGTGGGTATGTCTGGGTGTTTATAGACATGCTCCAGAAGTGTGTGGGAGTGTGGGGGGGGAGGGCAGGCTTTAATTAGAGCGGCTCTCAGAGCCCCTCTAATTAAAGCACCCGGAGCATCACATGTACCAGCATTCCTG
>NW_005843051.1:67404-90069 GCF_000455745.1 Alligator sinensis
ACACTAACTAAAGCTCATGGAATAAGGTTTAGTTAAAGTAACCCATTTTTCAGTGCAGGGACACTGATACACGTGACACTGGAGTCTGCTGGTGCGCAGTAATTACCACACTCCAGCAGACTCAGTTAACTGAGTCTGTTCTGACGCGCTGTAATTACAGCACATCAGAGCAGTCTCACTGCACATCTATAGGTGCCCTCTCAGTCTCTCTTGTGGGAGTCCATTTTGTACACACAATTTAAATAGCAACAGACTTGGGTTATTCCCTCACACTAGAGTCTTCCTCACTCTTTCTTTCTTGCCCAGTGAATATTTATGTAGTTTATACCAAGTGGAACAGCTCCAACAGAAGCGTTAGCAAGAGCTGACACCAGCCTTACAACAAAATATCCTTGCATATGAAAGTTGGTTTGGGTCTCTTCAAGCAGAAGAGGGTGTTGAACTTAGGCCTCCCATATCTTGAAGAAGTATGCTAAGTGAGGGCTATGGAATAGAAGCCCCTGCTTCCTTTAGCTGTGTCCTTGGAGAAAAGGCCTAGGTGCTTACTTCCAAGGCAGGGTCCAGGATTGTGAACCCTGTAACAAGAGAAATGCAACCCATTTTGTTGTCACTGCTTACTGAATAGCCTGGACACTGATGGGTGGGAATTCCATATCCAGGTGCTTTGCAAATTGAGCTTTAGTAGCTAACTATAGAATCTAGGTGGTAACAGTGGCCTAACTGTTAGGTTGGCAATGCTTAGCATCATGACACTTGACTCCCTTGTGTGAATGTAACCTCTCACAAAGCAGACAAAATACATTTTTCCTGCACACCATGAAATAATTGCTCTCACTTTTGCGCATGCATGGGATAGTGCCAAAACCATGGCAGCTCCAACCTGCAGCTCAATCCTGCTCCTACCGAAGTAAGTGACAAAACACCTGCTGTGTCCAAGGGTATAGAATAACCTCTTGAGACACAAAATACTTAAACCTTGAATTTGACAAACTGGGCTAAATTCTGCCCTTCTGCAGCCGTTTCAGCCTCTTCTTGTGGCATACAGGGCCATAAAGTGCCCACAGTAATTCCATGACAATGCCTGTCCTGCCCCTGAGAGAGGCCTAGTGGCATCTTAGCCCCTTACAACACGTTTCTAACTTAAGTTTCTAATGTTCCTCGGTGTGGGGGCTGTCATTCTGTTTTGGGAGTGTTAGTGCTCCAAGGCCTCTCATTCTGGATGGTGAGGAGACAATGTAGAATCTTTGAAAAAAAGCAATATTGAACGTGTGACTTTTGTAAGGAAAAGATGTATTTTTGTGAAAATAGACTTTATTATAATAAAATTTGATATTAAATAAAAACATACTGTTTCACCAACACCCGTGGACATGGCCTTAGTTAGCATCATTCAAATACCAAACATAACTGTCTTTCTCAAAACAAATACCCCATTGAGACATGCAAAGAAATAAATATGGCCATAAAAGGATAGAAACCACATGGTACAAAACTCCTTGGCTTAGAAAGGGATGTATCCTTAATGCGAGGGACAGGTTACCTCATATGAAAACAGGAGCAAAATCCCTGGCAGGGCTCTGCTCCCAGCTCTGCTCTCCAAAAACTCAGTCAGGAACACACAATCATCGGAATATGTCAGTCAAATATTTAAATAAGCAAACAAAAAAGAAAAAGAAAAAAAATAAGGCGGAGTCCCCAGACAGCTATGATCAACATGCACCAACCACCTTCTGGAAGCCCTGGCTCTATGCAGAACTATGAATGCACCCCTTAATGCAAGAATAGCCTTGTGGGTATTGTCTCCTTTCTCCTTGGGGAACCCTTGCAATGAAGCACAACTGAGACAGAATGAGATGCTCCTAGGCACAGCTGAGTATTTACACCGTTTTCAGTACAAATGTCTCATTCATCCACCCAGAGACAACAAAGGGGATTCACAGGAAGAAAATTAAGTGCAAACAATCTTTTCAGGAAGTGGAGGGGTTGCCAATAGCCGCATCTGAACAGAATAGAGCAGTACCCGGGCACGTTATACAAAGGAATCCCAGTATTACAACTAAGGAGTAATTCCTAAGGGGCTGGGGCTTTATTGGGAGCAGCCATTTAGCTAAATTACAGCCAGTATATCACCTTTAGAATTAAAATATTTACAGGGAATGGCTGGCTATGCAGAGTCAGGACACACTACTGTGGAGGTAGCCATATCCCTAGTGCCCAGGCTCCTGTCCACACTGCTCTTCTACAGGAACACTGCTTGCGCCCAAGGTGCTGGTTTCACTGGACATGCAGCCCAGTGGCAACAGGGCTCTCTGTGAAGACCATGTGAAGGAGGCCTAGGTTTATGAAGCCACTAGAAAGTTGTAAATAATTAAAGTCGACTTTTTCCTTATGAAAATACTCTGTGGCAGGTCAGTTTATTGCAGAGGGCATGTCCTGAATTTACAGTCCATGCCTGTTCATGGACAGGTCTAAATAGTTCAGTAACATCCATTTTCAGTTCTTCTTACTGGACCCTAGTTTTCTGAAGAGCTGTTTTCCCTTGAAGAAGAAGCCTCTCTTTTTTTTAGTTTGAACAGGCAAAACACTTGATTCAGGAGTCTCAAACACTACTTGCTCTGGACTTGGGACACCAGTGACAGGGCAGGATGGCGGCACTTCAAAGGTGTTTGCTGACAGGTCACCAGGCCCATCTAAATTGAGCTAAACAGGAAAGAAAGACAACAAAAGAAATAGCTGAGTTCAGAGCTAAGCAGTGGCATCATCCCCACGTATACAGCTTACCCAGCAAGACCACCACCAAAGCCCATCCCAGAGATGGTCCCCATTTCCAGCATAGATCAGTTATCCTGTACAAATTCAGCTTTAAAATATCCCTCACACCTTGCATGAGATCGGGTATCCCCAGCCCTCTGTAAGTGCTGGGCTATGAAATGGAAGCGTGCTCTGTAAAACGTAAGAAGTGCTAAGTTTTGTCACTCCGCAAGTGTAAAGTGAGTTCATTGATTCATAGATGCTAGGGTTGGAAAGAACCTCAGCAGATCATCGAGTCTGACCCCTGCCTAGGCAGCAAAGAGTGCTGGGGCCAGATGACCCCAGCCAGATGCCTATCCAGCCTTCTCTTAAAGACCCCCAAGGTAGGGGAGAGCACCACCTCCTTTGGAAGCCCATTCCAAATTTTGGCCACCCTTACCGTGAAGAAGTTTTTCCTGATATCTACCCTAAATCTGCTCTCTGTCAGTTTGTGGCCATTGTTCCTTGTTACCCCAAGAGGTGCCCTGGTGAACAGAGCATCTCCGATCCCTTGCTGCATCCCCCTAATGAATTTGTAGGTGGCCACAAGATCACCTCTCAGCCTTCTCTTGCAGAGGTTGAAGAGGTCCAGGTCCCTCAGTCTCTCTTCATAGGGCTTGTCCTGTAAGCCCCTAACCATATGAGTGTCCCTCCTCTGGACTCTTGTGAGTCTATCAACATCCTTCTTGAAGTACGGAGCCCAAAACTGGATGCAGTACTCCAACTGAGGTCTGACCAATGCCACATAGAGGGGAAGTATCACCTCCTTGGATCTATTTGTCATGCATCTGCTGATACATGATAAAGTGTGGTTAGCTTTGCTGATGATTTTGTCACACTGACGACTCACATTCATCTTGAAATCCACTATGACTCTGAGATCCCTTTCCACTTCTGTGCCGCTGAGAGGGTTACTGCCCAGCCAGTAGGTGTGCTGGATATTTTTGCAGCCTAGGTGCAGCACTCTACACTTGTCTTTGTTGTACTGCATCCTATTGTGTACTGCCCACTTTTCTAACCTGTCCAGGTCTGCCTGCAATCATTCCCTACCCTCCAGAGTGTGCACTTCACCCCACACTTTAGTATCATCCGCAAACTTGGACAGAGCACACTTCACACCACCATCCAAGTCACTGATGAAGATAGTGAAGAGTACAGGTCCAAGGACTGAACCCTGCAGGACCCCACTACCCCATCCTTCCAGGTCAACACCGACCCATCTACTACCACTCTCTGGGTGCGACCGCTAAGCCAATTTGCCACCCACCGGACTGTGTAAACATTTATGTCACAGCCTTTTAATTTATTTATGAGAATGGGATGAGATACCATATCAAAGGCCTTGCTAAAGTCCAAGAAAACGACATCCACCTCTACTTCTGCATCTAAGCATTTTGTGACCCTATCATAAAACAAAACCGAATTGGTCAGGCACGATCTACCTGCTACAAATCCGTGCTGGTTTCTCTGCTGCATTATTTTTCCCGCTGGACTCCCACAAATATGATCCCTCAATCTTTTCAAAGACCTTTCCAAGGATGGAGGTGAGACTGACTGGCCTATAATTACTTAGATCCTCCTTCCTCCCCTTCTTGAAAATGGGGACCACGTTGGCCCTTTTCCAGTCCTCCGGGACCAGACCCAAGCACCACGAGCACTCAAACAGCTGTGCCAGTGGCTCTGCTATGACACCGGCCAATTCTTTCAGTATCCTCGGATGCAGCTCATCTGGGCCTGCTGACTTGAACACACCCAGTCCAAGTGACTCTGCACCAAGTCAGCGTCGACAGTTGATGGGCTGGTGTCCCTCTGATGCCCATCTAAGAACCCATTAGGAGACTTATTTTGACCCCTGTTCAGAAATACTGAGGCAAAAAACTCACTGAATAGCTCAGCCTTGTCCGCCCTGTCTGTCACTAATGGCTCTTCCTTGTTCAATAGGGGTCCTATGATGCCCTGCACCTTCCTTGTACTCCCTACATACCTAAAAAAAGACTTTGTTGTCTTTAATTTGTGTTGCCAGCCTCAGCTCTGTAGTTGCTTTGGCCTTTCTAACTGCCTCCCTGCAAGTTCAGGTCAAGGACGTATACTCCTCCTCAGTAGCTTCCCCCTGCTTCCACCACCTTTTTGCCCTTAGGCTCCCCTGGATTTCCATGTTTAGCCAAGAAAGTTTTTTGGCTCCTTTTCCCTTGTACTGGGATAGTATCCCTCTGTGCCAAAGGATTGCTTCCTTTAGAAATGACCACCCTTCCTGGACTCCCATCTTGCCAATACTCTTATCCTGCAGTGCATCATTGACTAGACCCCTGAGCACACTGAAGTTAGCCTTCCTAAGGTCAAGCACTTCCATCCTACTACTTATCTTACCCACCCTACACTGTATGGTGAGTTCGATCGATTGGTGGTCACTGTCCCCAAGGTGACCATGAATCTGCAGCTCCCCTACCAGGTCCTCCCTCATAGCCAACACTAAGTCCAGTAAGGCATTCCCCTAGTGGGACCGTATACCTCCTGTGTTAGATAAAGGTCCTGCATGCAGGTTAAGAACCTACATGAACAGTAGGATTTAGCTGACTGTTCCTCCCAGCAGATGTCAGGGTAGTTTAGGTCCCCCACGGCAGCCATGTCCCTAGACTGTACAGCCTTTGAGAACTGCCTTAAGACAACAGGAGAAAGGAATGCGGGTGAGGTGGTGGGAAGTGGGCTGACCATGCTGTGCCCTGAAGATACCCGATTAGGAATTTTCTTGAGGTGGGTGTTGCTTGTCTCTATGCTGTAGCACAATAGCAGGCCACTAGACCTTTCCCCAGCAGCTACAGTTCATCAGGGTGGGTCAAACTGAAGCTCTGAACCTTTTCAGAGTCCCCCAGCACCAGCTGCCATTTGTCTCAACACTGGCTGAAATTAAGCATGGGAGGCAGGATATAACTTGATGGCTTAGTACTGAAAACAGGGAGGAGTTAATTTTGGAGTCCTCTCCAAGAGGGTTCAGCACAATGGACTAGGCCACTGGGCAAGACAGCAGAGCCCATGGTCACGATGAACACAGGGAGCAATTCTGCCTTGCCTTTTAAGAAAGATGAAGACTTTCACAGACAAGAAGAATATCACACTCTCTCAACCCTCTCTTAAAGAGGGAACACCACAACCCTTCATGGGAGAGTAGATATGAGACAATGTCAGAAGCACTTACTTGACTTAGGAGTCCAAATCTCATGCAGGAGACACTGGCTCCTCAGTGCCTATGGTACTCCTAAAAATGGAGTCTGTCTCACCCAGATGTTCCTGAAAATGCTATCCATGGTATCTTTTGATCCTGCTAGTGCCCTGCTGCCCCTCAGGAGGGGCTCAAATAGCTCACTCTATCCCACTGCCCCTTGGGGTTAGCCACAAACAGACTTTAGGGATGGAAGCAGGGATCTTGCAGGGCCCAGCTTCCTCTCAGCAGCAACCTAGCTACTGGTCAATTCCCAGCAGCTGCAGTTTATCTCCTCTTCACTGTAATTGCTCCAGGCAGGGGTTCCAGCCAGACACTCCCTGCTGCCCGGCATAACATCCCTTACCTTCCCTGTCTGGGGTCATGAAGATTTCCAGGTTGGCCAGACTCTTTTCCACCCTAGCTGTTAATGCCCAGTGGAGCCTTTGACCCTACTCTGTCCTTTCTACATCACCTGTACTGATATTACAGATGGACCCAGGTATGGCCAGATATGAATGGTATCCTTCCAGCTGCACCCATCTAAACAAAAACACCTAAACAGCAGCCTGCCAGGCAGGAAGTGAGTGGGAATATTGATGGTGTGTGCACACTGGGAAGGCAGCAACAGAATGCTCTGCGCCTTGGCTGGTCTGAAAATGTCTTCCATTCAGGACAGTACTAATCTATACGGTTAGGTCCCAGTGAAGTCGGTAAGAGTTAAGCACTTGCTTAAGAGTTTTCTGGAATTGGGACTTAGAAAAAAAATGGACAGCAAAAAGCTGTCCATGGAAAAAGAATGAGTCGTTGATAGACAGCGCAATGCTCTGCTTGTGGAGGGCAACATCCAAAGAGCGTAGATGTTGCATCAGGAAAGGAGCAGAAGAAATGTACTTCTAAAGATCATGACAGTGTCATGCTAAATCTCAGTGTCTTTCATGGATATGCCTTGCTACCAGAAGCCTGTTGGAAAGGCAGGCTGAGGCTGCTGCATAAAGCCAACCCTAGGAGCTGACACTGACCATCTGGTGACAGTACGGCCATTCATCTGGGTTCGTTTGTCTGACAGTCTTGAGATCAGTGTCCTGTGCCTAACAGCAGATGTTACCCCACTGCTGACCTTCTCTGTGTCACTCGGGAGCAAGTAACAGCAGGAAAGGCAGCTGCCCATGATCTCTTTTTCCTATTAGAGTTGTGTTCATCTCTGGCATGGTACAGATGCTTCATTTACTCTACTGATGAATGTATTTTAGGTAGAGGATGAGTTGAAACACTGTGTCTAGGGAGTCAGATCTCATAAACATCTTGTGTGACGGTGTGCAATACATAGAAAGAGACCATTATTCTGGAGAAGGGGTAAGAAAGATGAAGTCAGCCTTCAGTATAAAGAGTTACCAAATCCTTCAGAGGTTCATCTGGCTACTGATGCCAGATGCATGTTAACTCTCAGGTCCACATGGGTAATAGCTAAAGGCATAATACAACAGTTGCCTGCTATGGATAATACAACAGTTGCTTCACAATATCACAAATCACTCTGGTTTCAAAGCCAGAAGGGGCCATAATGAGCCTCTAGTCTGACCTCCTACATCGCACAGGTCAGAAAATATCACCCTGATATTCCTTCATCAAGCTCATAAACTCCATGTTGAGCTATCTGACGCCAATTTAAAGGTATGTGATGGAGAAACCACCCCTTCCCCAGGTTCTAAATGTTAATTACTTCCACTTGACCTTCCTCCCCCGGAAAAAAAAACCTGGCACCTTATTTTTATCCTAAATTTGTCTAACTTCATATTCCAATGACTGGATTCTATTCTGGTTTTATCTGCTAAATTAAACTTCCAAGGACTATGTCTCCCATGTAGGCATTTAGAGTGCCTATACACAAGCAGTGCGGCTGCTCCGATGCACTGTAATTACTCAAGTCTGCTGGAGTGTGATAATTATGGTGGTGAGGGCGCTCAGAAATGGTGGTGGGGGCACCTTAAATAATGCTTGCTCAACAAGCCAGAGGGTTTGGTGTCCCTGCCACCATTTTTCAGCGCGGGGGCACCAAACCCTCTGGGGGCACCAAACCCTCACAGGGTTTTCAGCACAGGGATGCTTATATGCAAGACGCTCTGGGTGCTTAATAAGAGGCTCTCGAAACCACTGTAATTAAAGCCCCCTCCCAGAGCACATGTATAAAACACCCTTAGAGATTATTCATTGTAATAGCAATAGTAATATACCCATTCAATTATCAAGTATCCAATAGTTAAAAGGAAATGTCTAGCTGTGCCCTATGTGATGACAAGTCCTTCTGAACCCAGCTCTAGTTAATGACAGACAAGCATGCACACACACACATTTATACAAGCATACACAGAAGTGCATGTACACATATACAACCACACCCATGCACCAGGCCCTCTAAATGATAGGAAGAGTGTGGAACCAGTTCACAGACTCAATGGAAAACTCTGTCCACTTCTCCAAGACAAGAAATGAAGACATATTACTGTCAAGATCTTGATAAAAACTGTTAATGTTGATAAAGCATGAGTCTTTGCTTTTCTCTCAGAATTCTTACTGTCATATTTTTTCTGAAATTTTAAATCAAATGTTAAAAAATAGAAGTAAAATAATTCTCCTCCTCCTGCACAGAGCACTATCACAGACAAAAGCCCATTGTTCCCACCAGTGCTGTCATGCAGAACAATTATCCACATAAGTTGATTTTAGGGACTGACCACACCAACATTCTTTATTATTTAATAGGTTTAAGAGGGCACATTTAGACTTGTGTAAAAGGACCACTGTTAGGGAGAATGGGGTAAAATTAAGCAAAGGAATATAGGGAGTTGTTAACCTACGGGATAGTGTTACAATGGCAAAGAAAAGAGCCATATTACATAGGACACTTACAGCTCTACTGGATACAGCCTTGTGAACTACTATGCAGAGAAGACGACCCTTGTCTCAGCTGGAGAGATAGGCCGAATGACAACGAAGGCCTTTGTTCTAACTTCTAACTATCCTGCAATCATTATCACAGTCCCCAAAACCACCAGATAATTATTCCA
Source organism: Alligator sinensis (assembly GCF_000455745.1). Classification (NCBI taxonomy): domain Eukaryota; kingdom Metazoa; phylum Chordata; order Crocodylia; family Alligatoridae; genus Alligator; species Alligator sinensis. The sequence goes on from NW_005843051.1 coordinate 76,459, forward strand.
AACAATTGCACTCTGCACTGCAAGCATATCATAGCTTCTAGGTAGCACACAACCACTTTGGAAGGAAATAGTTTGCCACTGGGCTATTTCAAGCTGGACTTGCTAACACAGCCCAGCGTAGCCAGCCCTCCTACAGCAGGGGAAGGAGCAAACTATGGCTGCAAAGCTCTAGGGCTGCAAAGCACTCTTAAGGCATTGGGCTGGGGTGGGGTGGGGGTGGAAATCAAGAAGATCTTCTCACATACACTTACATGGTTGTTCTCTCTATGTATCATTCATATCTATCACTGGACTCTTCTCTTCCTCATTCTCTGAAGAATATAACCGCCATGGGTGCATAATAAGGGGGCAGAAATAAATACATGAAATCAATTAGAATGGAACACTTTCTAAAGATACTTTACAAAAAAAGTTGTGCTTTACTGATGCAAAATACACACATTATAGCAGCTGCCTTACAACAACTATAATTAAGCGTATTGTGAGATCTTCACTGGCACACCCTGTTTTCACAGGATAGTTCCCTTTTCAGGCTGAAATGGTCACTACTTACTCCAAGTCCAGAAGTGGCCTATGCTTGACAGTTCATCTCATTCAGTTACTGGAGTGTTAAAAAGATACATGTCCCCAACATTTTAAGAACTATTTATTCACCAGTAAGTCAAATAATCCATCCTTCTTCCTCTTTGTGTGTAAATTAGCCTTATATGTGATCAGGTCTTCCCATTAGTTTGTGTGGAAAAGTGTAAATCCAAAAGTTACAAGCAACTGAAAGTTCAGTGGTGAGCATGCTCAGTGAGCTTCTGTCAAGATCTGAGCTAAGATTCCAGCTGTGCTGTGGAATCACAGTACCCACTGACCCTGCTCAGGCTGCAAGAGGTCTCAGAAGCTGCAGCTGGAAAATGAAACAGAAGTAGTATCTTAGCACTCCGTTTTTCGTGATTCAAATGATGCTTCTCCAGCTGTTACCCCTCTATCGGTGTCTTCTCAGATGTTTTGTAGGTGATTTGCCAACCCAGCCCTGCAGAAAAGTGTCCCCTAACAAGCAACTTGGTTTTTCCTGTCAACCTACCAGGCTCATTGGCCGTGTCTTGCCTAGGCAAACAGACTGTGCTTGAAAACATATAACTTGAACTAATTTTAACTAACAAGATCCTGAACATCACAGTAGGCCTACAAAATAGTGTTCACTGATTAAGGTCAACCCAAGGCTTCCCTCATGTATAGCAGCATTGATGTCAATGGAGTTTACCAAGGACTGGGCCCAGAGACTATGTGCAATGTATGCAGGCTATTGCTTTTAAGTCTTCATGTCTGCATTCTCTGGCTTTCAATGCTTACAGATTCAAACTTGATAGCTAGACAGAAGGAGCTGAGTGGGTGCTTGTATTTGTCAGCATGAGAATACATATTGTTCCAAGGCACAGAGAAATACATATTGTTCTATTTTCTCCTGATAGTTTAGGTGAGACTGTAGAGACATTCACTGCCAGGAGCCTCCCAGCAGGGTCAAACAGACTATCAGGAAGTGGGAGCACTGGTGTTGCATGTCTGTGTTTAATGAAAGGCACATACTCCAGAGAAACAGTGAGAAAGGAACATTAGGGTCATGAGACTAATCCACAACAGCCCGGCAATTCACAGCCAATGCTTTTCTCCCCCACAGGAGGCAGCGAACTCTGCGGGCATTAATCCATCAAGGCCTCCAGTCAGATTCACGTGGAGAGTCCTCTCTCCTCGCTAGTAAGCTGGCAAGCAGAGATACCTAAACCTTTGTACTCCACCTTCTCAGACACTCTCTCCCAGGTAAAGTTACCATCACAAGCCTGAGACCTCCTTGAACAAGCCAGGAAGTTACACTCTCAGCAGCCTCAGAGCTCACATTCTTAAACTACAGAGCTCCAAACTGTTGTTATATGGGAATCAGTGGCAGATCAAAAGGGACTGAGGCACAGTCTCCTGGCTCCCTTTCTGTAATCAGTGAACACCTTGTGCTTATCTACAAAGCTACAAAATAGGTACCAAAAGTCTAACACTACCAAAGCATGAACTCTTCAAGTAAGAACCAAGGAATAAGTGGTGGGGTATGTAGTAGTGGATGGCAACTTGGTTAGTAGTGACCACAAGATGATTGAGTTCAAGATCCTGAAGAAAGGAAGGATGGAAAGCAGCAGAGCATAGACCCTGGGCTTCAGAAAAGCAGACTTCAACTTGCTCAAGGAACTCATGGGCAGGATCCCCTAGGAAGCCAGTCAGAGTGGGGAAAAAGGAGTCCAGGAGAGCTGGCTGTACTTGAAAGAAGCCTTATTGAGAGTGCAGGAACAAACTGTCTTGATGTGCAGAAAGACTAACAAGTACGGCAGAAGTCCAGCTTGGTTTAGCAGGGTACTCTTCAGTAAACTAAGTCACAAAAGGGAAGTTTATAGGAAGTGGAAACTTGGACAAATAAATAAGGAGGAGTATAAGAGCATTGCTCAGGCACGCAGGGATGAAGTCAGGAAGGCCAAAGCGCAATTGGAGTTGCAGCTAGCAAGGGAGATAATGAGTAACAACAAGGGTACAAGTATGGGTACAAGTCTGCTGGTAGCAAGAGAAGGATCAGGGAAAGTGTGGATCCCTTACTGAATGGGGGAGGCAACCTTGTGATACAGGATCCAGAAAAGGCTGAAGTGCTCAATACCTTCTTTGCCTCAGTCTTCACAGGCAAGGTCAGCTCCCAGACTACTGCACTAGGCAGCACAGTTTGGGGAGGAGGTGAGCAGTGGAGTGAAAGAACAGTTTAGGGACTATTTAGAAAAGCTGGACGTGTACAAGTCAATGGGGCCGGATGGGACACACTCAAGGATGCTGAGGGACCTGGCTGACGTGACTGCAGAGCCACTAGCCATCATCTTTGAAAACTCACGGTGATCAGGAGAGGTCCCAGATGATCTGAAAAGGGTAAACATAGTGCCCATATTTAGGAACTGGAAAAAGAAGGATCCAGGGAACTACAGACCAGTCAGCCTCACCTCAGTCCCTGAAGAAGTCTGGAGAAGATCCTCAAGGAATCCATTTCTAAGCATGTGGAGGCCGAGATGGAGATGATTAGGAACAGTCAGCATGGATTCACCACACGTAAGTCATGTCTGACCAACCTGACTGCCTTCTATGATGAGGTGACTGGCTCAGTGGATGGGGGGAGAGCAGTGGATGTGATATACCTTGATTTTAGCAAGGCTTTTGATAGACAGACAGACTCTCACAACATTCTTCCAGGCAAACTAAGGAAGTACGGGCTAGATGAATGTAAGGTGGACAGAAAACTGGCTGGAGCATTGGGCTCAGAGAGTAGTAATCAACGACTCAATGTCTAGTTGGCAGCCAGTATCAAGTGGAGTGCTCCAGGGGACAGTCCTGAGGCCGGTTCTGTTCAAAGTCTTCATCAGCAACCTGGAAGTTGGCATGGAACGCACCCTCAGCAAGTCTGCATGCAGATGATACCAAGCTGGGGGGAGTAGTAGATACATTGGAGGGTAGGGCTAGGATTCAGAGATCTAGAAAACTTGGAGTACAGCGCCAAAAGAAATCTCATGAGGTTCAACAAGGACAAGTGCAAAGTCCTGCACTTAGGACGGAATAATCCCATGCATCAGTACAGGCTGGGGACTGACTGGCTGGGCAGCAGCTCTGCAGAAAAGAACCTGGGGTTACAGTGGACAATAAGCTGAACATGAGCCAATGCTGTGCCCTTGCTGCAAAGAACGGCATACTGGGCTGCATTAGTAGATGTGTTGCTAGCAGGTCAAGGGAAGTGATTATTCCTCTCTACCTAGCACTGGTGAGGCCACATCTGCAGCACTGTATTCACTTTTGGGGCCTCCACTACAGGAAGAATATAGACAAATTGGATAGAGTCCAGTGGAGGGCAACAAAAATGGATAGGGGGCTGGGGCACATGACTTATGAGGAAAAACTGAGGGAACTGGGCTTATTTAGTCTAGAGAAGAGGAGACAGGAGAATTTAATAGCTGAGCTTTTAAATCAGCAACTACCTGAAGGGGGGCTTGAAAGAGGATGGAGCTAGACTGTCCTTAATGATGGCAGATGACAGAACAAGGAGCAATGGTCTCAAGTTACATCAAAGGAAGTTTATGTTAGATATTAGGAAAAATTCTCTCACTAGGAGAGTAGTAAAACACTGGAACAGGTTACCCAGAGAGGTGGTAGAATCTTCATCCTTGGAGATTTTTAAGACCCGGCTAGACAAAGCTTTGGCTGGGGTGATCTAGCTGGGGATGGTCCTGCTTCGAGCAGGGGGTTGGACTAGATGACCTCTCAAGGTTTATTCCAACCCTAATTTTCTATGATTCTTTGTCTTTGTACACAGGGCCTAGCAAAACAGAGCCTGAACAGGACTGCCAGGTGCTACAACATTATGGAAAGCACGGAACAGCATAGAGTATTGATGTAGCTTTGCAAGCACATGTCAAATTTAGATAACGAATCTGGAGTGATGTCACTGGGGAACAAACGCAGTGGTAAATAGGTCTTAAAAGAGTGACATCACTCACATTTGGAAAATCATACATCTACACATCTGGATGGCACAGGCAGAATCACAAGGGAAGTTCATTAGGGCTGTGTGAAGCTTCAGTCCCTGATTCGATTTGGTGGAGATTCGGCCCAATTCGGTGGCCAAATCTCCAAATCAAATCAGAAGATGCTTTAACCTCCCCAAATCGATTCAGAGAGATTTGGACATATACACAGATTTAAATATTTTTTCTACATACCTCTAGGTACCAGGCGGGTCATGAGTGCTGTGATGCTGGGGTGCATGGAGTGTCCCACAGGAGTGCAGGGGGCTCCCCAGCGTACTTGGCAGGAGACCCGGAAGTGGACCAGAAGCAGCTTGCCAACTGGTGCCTCCTGGGTCTGGGGCAGACACCCAGGTCCCCCCATGGCTGATCGCCAAGCCAGGGGGGCGTGGGGGGCCCCCCATGGCGCTCCCTGGCAGACCCAGAAGTGGACCGGAAGTACTTCCAGTCCACTTCTGGGTTCACTGCCCAGCATGTGAAGGCCCCCCTCCCCGCAGTCCTGTGGCATGCTCCATGTGCCAGAGCATTGCAGCGCTCACAAGCCATGCTGGTACCCCAAGGTAGGTAGACACAGCTTTAAATATTATTTCTATGTCTGAATTGCTAATTCTCCAAATCAGCATCAAATCTTCAGATTCGGATTCACCCAAATCGAATCAGGGACAGTGATCCGAATCAACTAATTGAATCACTGTCCTTGATTCGGGCTGAATCCGAATAGACTAGGGCCTGCTTCGCACACCCCTAATGTTCATATATATCAGAGAAATGCTGAGTCAGGAATACATGCTATACTGGCTCAAGGAGAATTAGAGCCATGTCCATGTACTGCAGGAAGTAGAGGTGCATCGATACATTGATCTGATATAGAATCAGTACCAATATAAAGCAAATTGATTGCATCGGAAATCGGCCTGATGTGGCCAATAATTTGGCAGATAAATGCCCATGCATGTGCGCAGCCACAGTGCAGCACGTAGGTAGTGAGGAGCACAGCCTGACAGCTTGGAGAGCTGCGTGCAGCTGGTAAGTCTGTTGTGGTGGAAGCAGGAGGGGGGGAAGGGATGGCGGGGGGGGGCAGATCAATGCCCCCCACAGTAAGGGAGGGAGGGGGGCTAGGGCAGGCACTACCCAGGTGGGGTGGGCTGAGGGACCGAGCCACGGGGGAGGGGGGGGGGGGTGCCCCCTGCCTCTCCGCACACCCCAAAAGGGCATGGAGGGGAGGGTGTGCCCATGGATCTTTACAGGGGGGGCAGGAGGGGCTGCAGCTGCGGGCTGGGGCCAGGGCTGTGCTGGATTCTTCCCGGAGTATGGGGGCTGCGCTCCCAGCACATGGAGGCTGCACTCAGGGTGGGTGGTGGTGGCACGTGGGGTGGGGGATGACGACAACTACTATGGGGGGCTACAGCAAAATTTGGGGTGGCTGCGCCCCTCCCCTCTGTATCCCCACTCTCAATGCGACTGCCGCCTGCCCTGAGCACAGCCCCAGCCCAACCCCACCCCATGTGCTGGGAAGACCCCAGTGCAGCCCCAACCCCAGCCCACAGCTGCAGCCCTCACCCGCCCCTCCACGCACATCTGGGGGCACATGCCCCACCATGCCCTTCAGGAGCGCATGCAGCAGTAGGAGCCGCCCCCTCTCACACCCCCTTGGCAAGCCGTGTCTCCTTTTTAGACTCAAGGCACCTCTCCTTAGATCCAAGGAACCCCTTGAAAAATACCGCCTCTTATTTTTTACTAATTTTTTTACTAAAGAAAAATAATAAAGCAATTCTTCTGTTGCAAAGAACTCAGAAAGACTACAACAGGTCAGAATGGATTCCTATTTAAAATCTCTGAGTTTATCCTGTGAATCATGATTGCACACTTAGCAGTGCTAACATTGTATGGCTCTCCCCCACACCTGTGGAAGGATCTCAAGGCACTCCAAGGTGCAGTGGCACCCTGGTTGAGAATCATTGATATATGGGAAAGACACACTCAGAGAGACATGAAATTCTGTTAGTCATGAAATCCTGCTACTATAAAAATCGCCCACATCTGAAGCTTTCCAAGAACACTGCGTTCACAGTTGAGGACTCTTTGCTTCACCAAACAGTCTCAGAGGTGCGTCCAGATAAGCGTGTATACATGGTATGCAGCACTGCAGACCTGTCTGCAGCAGCGCACACCACACATGCAGGGATTCCCTGTGCTCCTAATTTGCTAGGAGATCCCAGGATCAAAAAAACGCGCACGTAAAAAAAGCAAGATCGTGCACATGGTGACAGCACATGCTGCCCGAAACCAGAGCCGGGCCAGCTAGAGTCACATTCCAGTTGCCGGCCAGACTCATTGCTGCAGAATCACCATGGCCGCAGCTCCCAGAGGCCCCCAGGATCCCAAGTAAGGCTGGCCTCAGCCTCCCATGCCTCACATGGGGCAATGTAACACGCACCAGAGCGCACATGCAGCAAAAGTGTTATGACCAATGATCCAGCTAGGTGGGAAGATTGGACCTGTATAAGCAAAGCTATGAATTCAAACTGCTACAGTCAGGCAGGTATAAACCTCCCTTGAGTACACTCCCATTCCAATAAAAGGGGCTCTTTGGAGTTTAGCTTGAGGGGCATGAGGAACATTTTGGAAGGAACAAAAAAAAAAAGTGCTTTTATTCCAGAAAAGGAGCCCACACAGGGAGTTAAACTGATATGACTATTATGCTTTAGCTAATGCAGTATAACTGCAGGCATAACTAGTGCAACTCTTCAGTGTAGGCAAGACTTCAGAGTCCAGAACAAAGGGATCCAATATCAGCAACTGTTCAGCTTCAGAGGCTCAGATTTTGGCTGGGACTGGAACACAAGACAGAAGCTGAGGCAACTACCCAACCTTCATTTGAAATGATACATAAATCAGGCTCATCAACATCCCTCTGCTTTTTTTTGGAGTCAAGGCAGGAGAGCAGACACTGTGCTGTAGAACTTGGAGTCATCAGGAGCAAGGAGTTGGAGAAACAGCTGGAGAAGGAGATGGAGAAAGAGGGTTCTGAGAAAGATAAGGCTGTGTTTGAAGGCAGAAGCAAACAAGTTAGTTGAGAGCAGGTAGCTCAGGGTGAGAGATGAAGGATGAAAGGGGTTGGGGAGGTCTGGAGTTGGGAGAGAGGGTGCAGGAAAAATCAGAAGGCAGAAAAGCCAGGAAAGACCGAGTTGAGCCAATACCAGTAGTTAGAGCATCTTTCATGAAGCCTGCCGTGACCTCAGCCTCAATACCAATCCAGGACTGCTGCACAATGCTGTACATGATTCTCTGTCCAGCCCCGTGCAGAGATGGATTGACTATGCCTAATCATCCTAGACAAATGCTTATCCAGATTCTTCTTGAAAACCTCCAAGCAAGGAACTCCATGCACACTTGAAGCAGCCCATTCTATTGTCCCACTGTTCTTACAATTAGGACATTTTTCCTGAGATTTGAGCTAAATCTGCTCTGGGGCCATTTAACACGTGTTTTCACATCCTGCCCTTCACAGTAAGGGAGAGCAATTTTTCTCCATCCTATTTATGGCAGCCTTTCAAATATTGAAATTTGCTATCATGTCTCCTCTTAACCTCTTTTTGTTCAAGATAAACATACCCAATTCCTTCAGCCTTTCCTCTTATGGTTTGCATTCCAGCTGCTTTAGCACCTCTGTTTCTTGCTTCTGAATCCTCCCCAGTTTCTCTACATCTCCTCTTATAGTGTAGTGCCCAAAACTGGACATAGTACTCCAGCTGCTGAGCAAAATGCTATCATCTCCTGTATCTTCTATACAATACTGCTGTTAAACAATTCCAAACTGCATTTACAACTTTGCAATTCTGTAACACTGTCAATAAGAGATGTAGTAGTAATTTCCCACAGGAGAATTTAAAGAACAGAGCAGTCAATTGGGGACCTAGAGGCAAATTAGGCACTGACCTCCATTGTCTTTAGTGGTATGGCTCGAAGGACAGTCGGCACAGAATGAGGCCTCCCCAGGTAAGAGCTGAGTGGTTATTCCAGGAGGCAATAGAGGTAACAATTGTCCTACAATTTTCCTCTAGAGTTTGTTTGACCATTGGGTACAGGGGAGGGGAAAGGGGTGGCTGATGCTGTGAGTTTCCTTTGTTTATGGGTTGCTTTCATGGCCTTAATGCCCTTTTCACAGTGGTGGTATTTTGGAAATCCTCAGGGTTCAGATGATTGGATGTATTGCACTTATCCCAGTGCAGGGCAGGAGTAAGTTGCCAAAGCATTTTCTTGCTTGATGGCTCTTTTCACCCACCAAATAAACCTGTAAGGAGTTGTCTTCCTATTTTCCTCCAAACATTTTAGCTGGCTTCTGTGTAAAGTTTATGAAATAAGACTGCATGACATAGTGCGAGCTCTATGCCATACTCACCAGTATGGCAGGTTCACAGCTTAGCTCTTGCCCTGGCCAGCTGCCCTGTCACCTTACCTGACTCTCGACACTCACTGCACAGGCATCTTTATCCTTTGAATGAAGTCCCTCAGAAACTCCTCCATCCAGAGACACAGCTTCCAGGAAATTAGAAGGGACAAGGCCTCTCTGTCTGTTTAACTCTCCCTGAAAGGTCAACACAGCAGTTCTCAGATACATCAGTAAGAACAACTGGCTTGATAAATAAGCAGACACCTCTGACATGGGGCTAGGCAAGTGATAGTCATTGACAGCCAGGGCCATACAAAAGTGGCCTGATCCACATTTGTGCTAGAAACAGTGGGCGCATCCCCACAAGCAGGAACGTGCGCTTCCCCAGGGACAAGTAGCAGTGGCACACCTTGTATGCTGGTACTTGTCCCTGGGGAATGCCTGTGCCACACACGCTCTGGTATCCTGGGGAGTTCCAGGAGCTGTACCCATGGTACTCCTGCAGCAAGGAGCCTGGCTGGCAGCTTGAGCTTGGCTCCAGCTGGCTAGGCTCGTTTTGAGAGACGCACACTGACACCACATGCACCACCCTGGTTTTTTTAGGCACAGGTTTTTTTGACCCCGGGATCTCTCAGGGTCAAAAAAATGCCCTGTGTTGCAATGTAGCAGTGCAGGGAATGCCCACATGTGCAGCATGTGTGCCATAGATGGGTCCGTGGTGCTGGATACTGCATGTCCACACTTGTCTGGACATGCCCAGTGGGGGCAAATTTGCTGATATTCATTCTGATTTTTGCCCCATAGGCCATAACTGAAAAACAACCCCAGGGAGGAGGGGCTGGAATCTTCAGTTCTCTCACTTTCTAGAACAGGACTCTAACCACGAGATCCCAGTCCAGACTTCTGCTAGCCCTCTTCCAAACTCTTAACTCCACAAGTCACTGGCTTTTACTAGAAACAGTTTCATCACTCACGCTTGTCTGGGGCCAGCACACAAAGATATGACCTGCTGGGTGAGAGCACAGCCCATTGAGCATGCTTAGGAGTAGGGGTGCACCAATTAAGATTTTCTTGGCCAAGACCAATAGCCGATTATTAACCAGCCATATTGGCTGATACAGATCCAATAACCTATTTACAGGAATGCAGCTGGGCAGCGTAGAGAGCAGCTCCCTGCAGGTCAAGGGCCATGAGGGAGGGAAGAGGTGTGGAGGGGGGCAGATCAAGGCCCCCATGATGAGGGAGGGAGTGGGGCAGGGGCTGGGGGCGCTGCCCAGCCAGGGCAGTGAATGGGACATGGGGCCAGGGTGGAGAGAAGGCCAGAGCCAAGGGCAACTCATCCAGTGGATCAGCATCCTGGTGCTTAAAAATGGTGGCAGGGGCACTTGAACTAAAGTTTGTTAAATGAGCTTTAGTTCAGAGTGGCCACCACCAGTGTTACATGCAGGGATGCTTTTATAACCAAAGCAGAACCAAGTGGGGTGAGGGCGGCTGCAGGCTGCCTGCTGTGGGCTCAGGCCTTCCACTCTGCTACCTTTCCCCTGGGGACCCTGCATCAGCCATGCGTCTCTTGCCTGCCCAGCAGCAGGAGGCACAACTCGCCACACCCACTGCTGCCAGGCAGGCGGGGGGCACACAGCCAGTGCAGGGCCCCTGGGGAAAAGGCAACAGAGCGGAGAGCCCCAAGCCCACAGCAAGCAGCCTGCATCCACCCCGTGCAAAAATCTGGGGGGGAGGAGGAGTACATGCCCACTCCATGCCTCTACCAGGGGGTGCACACAGGAGCAAGGAGCCACCTCCTCCCCACCCTGATGAGCTGCCCACAGCTCCATCCTGCTTCCTGTCTCCTTAGCAAGTACTTACATAATAGAAACCGTCATCATCCATGGACCCAAACACCGTGATAATATCCCCGGCACTAAATGTCAGCTCAGCCTGGAAGGAAGCACAACATGCTGGTTAGTAGAGGAGCCCAGCATTGGGAAGGGAGTGGCTAATCATGCTCTCACACTGTACCTATTGTGAACTTCTGTGTCCTAGTGCAGAATGGATAGAAAAATTCTTCAGGCTCCAGAATTTGAGTCCTGGAAAGTGAGGTTATTTTGAAAGATTTGGGCAATTCAGACTCAGAATAATGAAGTCAGCTGGGCCTTGCAGGAAAAAGGAAAACCAAGAAACAAGGCACACTCTGCTCTGAGAAGTAAGAAAGCCAAGAGTTGTACTATGAAGGAAGCACTCACATTTTTCTCATGTACATAGGTGAAAATCCCATTTTAACAAAACATCACCTAAATCCCATTGATGAAAGACACATTGCGAAGCAACTGCTTGATCAAATACCTAAAATGCATCATGATTGTTTGTTTAAATGCAGACACTGATTTGTCCTCCCTCCATTCTGACCACAATCCCCAGGACTTTCTTACAGAAGCAAGGAAGATGCTATGTGAGGTTTATGACCCCACACTTCACCCACCCCTCCAGTTACCAGCCACTCACCATACTGAACCTCCCTCCCCCCACAAAATTGTAGTATGTGGAGTTTGTCCTCTGGGCCGAACTGCTGGTAGAAGTAGGGGTTTTTGCTTGCAGGACCACAGTAGTCTCTCCTAACTAATAAAGAGTGGGGGATGTAGTCAGAACTGCACAGCTGCTCTAGGAGAGAAGAGCAGGAAGCACTGAACCAGGCTGTGTAAGGGGGAAAAAGAAGGAAGAGAGCAAGTTCCTACCTAGAAGTAGCTGCAATGCATGCATTTGCCCATGTTTTCCTCACATCATCTCAACACTTGCCTACCCATTCCTCTATACTACCAAGCCTTCTTCCCAAAAGGAATGTGCAAACTTTTCAATATAATTATTGCTAAAAACAAATGTTATTAGCTTGTCAGGAACACATTAGAATATTTCAGGTCTCTTAATTGTTGATGCCCTATTTTCTCCAATGTATCTCTTGACGTATTTGTAATGCGCCTTTAGGTTGCTTTACAAATGTTGGAGGTGTGTAAGTGTTGGAGGTGTGTAAGGACATTGGGCCTGGAGCACACAAGGAAATATGAGAGAGTATGGAGAGACAAAAGGTGGGGGCAATGAGATCTGAAGAGAACTTAAGGCGAGATTGGAGATGGGACTAGCTGGGCAAAGAAACTGCGGGATGGGGTAAAGGAACTAGCAGGGGAGGGATAACAGATTTGGATGAGCAGCCAGAATGCAGAAGGAGAACTGCAACCAGCTGTGCAATGAGCCTGGGTCAAAGAGCTGAAGGAATGGACAACTCATTGAAATTGGACAATTGTTTAGAGACTGAGGCTGGGACTGGGAGACAACAGGAACAGAGAAGAGGGTGCTGTGGAAGGAACTGAAGGCCAGAGACTGGAGACAGACAGAGTGGATGAGAACTAACAAGGCAGAAGCAAGACTTGCTGGACAAAACACTTGGAGAGACAGGGAATTTCTGGGCAAGAACAGTAGGAGCAAGGAGAAGACTGGGACTGAAAGCAGACTGTGGTAGTAAGATCAGAAGTTTGAAGGGGAGAGTACAGCTGGTTGGCAAGGAGACCGGGCTGATAAGCTTGAGGAGCAGACTGACAGCTTCGGTGGTGAGAATGGGACTGGGATAAAGGGGTAAATGGGACAGGACTGGGAGGACAGCTGGTGGGAAACAGAGGAATCAGATACAGCAAGAATGGGAGCAGATTGTTTCTGACTATTAGAGCACATTTCCTCCTGACCATGGAAGAGAATGCAGGGTCCCTGAGTCTCACTGCTCCTTCACTATGAAACTCATGGCAAAATTTGTCCCTCTTGTCTTCCTCAGGTGCAGGTCTCCATACAGAATGACAGCTGGTGACTGACGCCCGTTGCTCTATTCACTGAGGTCGCAGAGGTCTATGCAGTGGATCTAAAGGTTCCAGCTCAATTGACAAACCATGTGCGTGTCATGGTAGAATTTTTGCCATGCTGGAACTTTTACATAATTGTTCTGGATATAAAGATAACTGTGAGCTTAGCCCAAAACGATTGTGGTCCCTGCAAGGTAGCATTCTCTGGGCTACGTGATAGGGAGGCAAGAATGGATGACTATAGTGGACCTTCCTGACCCTAAAATATCAAGACTGTGAAATCTCCTTCACACAATTTGCAACATCAATTCTCTTCTTTGTTCTCCTTCTTCATGGTTTTGCTGCCCTTATTTCTTTCCCACAGACCTAACTGACTTTGAATGTTCTCTATTTCCAGCACAAGTTCTGACCTTCAGATCGCTGATGAGACTGTTTTGGCTTAACAACTGACAGTGCGTCTTTTATGGAGTATTTTACCTCTTTCCTCACTTAGCAACCTGCATCTGAAATGTTCTGAGCACCTTCACACCCCCAACTTCAGCTTTATTTAAAATTCATGGGATCCAGTTCTGTAAGATGCTGGATACTAATACAGGACTGGATCCCTAACATGCCTTCCTGACACCAAATACACTTGTACTGAAACAAACTAACATTTCCTAATCTGACCTAGTTACTTACTACCATTATGGCAAAATTAGGTTAATGCGGAGCTTGAAACCGCATGTGCAAAGTAAACATAGGAGTGTCATACAATCGTAGGACAGTAGGGCAGGAAGGGACATCTTCAGCAGCATTA
>NW_005843051.1:90100-91861 GCF_000455745.1 Alligator sinensis
TATTTTACTGACAACCAAACTTCTTTTTACTAACACACACTTTTGTTGACTTACACTTTCTATAATATAAATAAAACCATTCTGCCTGGGCTGGGATAACAGTAACAAGGACTAGATTCAAATTTAGGGGTTTAACAACAACTTTCTATATCTGGCTTTTCAAACACCCACCAAGACCTTTGGGAAAATAAATTTTAACTGGGTGTTCTACCGTGAAGAAAATTTCCTTGCTTGCAAGCAACATTCAGCTAAAACAGAGCTTATTACAGGGGGGGGGAAAGGAACAAACACACAACCTTAGAGAAAACCTTAACTATTAAACATGAAACAAAACACAACCATAAAGACTCAGTCTTACCTGACTGCAGCAATGGATTTACACCATGGTGGCCCCATCCAAGGGGTCCCCTACTCACCCACCACACTGTGCCACATCCAACCACATCCTGTATCATGCTGTCCTCACGCCAGCCCATACGCTAACCTTATCTCTGCTAAGCCAACTCTCCCCATCCTGGCACAGATTCCCACCACCACTTCTTCCGCCTCCTGACCCTATCACTCCCCTCCCTGTCCCACCTGGTGCCTCAGACTGCCTGGGGCTATGTGGCCCTGCCCACCTTTGAGCCAAGTAGCTACTATATAGGCAGGTGATGGGATGCAGCAGCAGCAGCACATAGCTGTAAAGGGAAGAAAACTACAGAAGCTCCCATAGGCCACAAAACACTGAGGGAGAGCTCCCTGCATGGTGCTGAGCTGCACTCCTGCTCAGACACAATGTAGCACTGCTCTAATCTGTCTGTCCATCAATACTTGCGACCAGTGTCTTTCTGATAACTGATCTTCAATCAATCTCACGGCTTCTTAGTTTTTTACCATCAGCTCCATTTTTAAAGGACTTTATGGACATTGATCTTTTGTTTTGTTTTGGTTTTTTTGTTTTGAGTTTTTGTTTGGTTTTTTTGTTTTTCCAGACAGTGGCAAAGTCACGTAGTTCAACCCTCTGCTCATGGCAGGATCATCCCTGACTAAACCATCCCAGCCAAGTGTCTGTTCAACCTGCTCTTGAAAATTTCCTGGCATGGAGATTCTACAACATCTCTAGGTAGCCTATTCCAATGCTTGGCTACCTTCATGGCCAGTAAATTCCTCCAAATCTCCAATCTGAATTTGCTCTGCTGCAGCATGAGTCTATTGCTCCTAATCCTGTCCCCTATTGCCACAGAGAAAAGTGAGGCCCACAGAAGTACATGGTCACCAAGACGTGAGGTGATAGTAGCTCACTGGGCACAAATCCACTTAAAAGATTATGTCTAGTTTTGGACACTACATTTACCAGAAAACTGCTAAATTACTGACAAATCAGAGGCATTTAAGAATCATAGAATCGAAGGACTGGAAGGGACCTACAAGAACATCAAGTCTGGTGCCCTGCCATGGGCAGGAGGTTATTGGGCTCAAACGAGTTCAAAGAGGTGCTTATCTAGCCTCCTCTTGAACACCTCCAAGGATGGCAACTGCACCACCTCTGCTGGGAGTGTGTTCCAGATTCTAGCTACCCTTATGGAAAAGAAGTTTTTCCTTATGTCCAGCCTAAACTGTCTCTCATATAGCTTGTGCCCATTGGTCCTCATCCTCCCAAGGGGTGCCTTCCTGAAGAGTTGCTCCCTTAGACCTTGGTGTTCACCCCTGGTGCACTTAGTTTCATAGTAGCTAGGGTCAGGAGGGACCTGAACAGATCATCTAGCCTGACCCCCTGCC
>NW_005843051.1:92274-106892 GCF_000455745.1 Alligator sinensis
TCACCTCCTTGGACCTGCTTGAGATGCATCTGTGGATGCATGATAAGGTGCGGTTGGCCTTCCTGACCGCGTCCCCACACTGTTGGCCCATGTTCATTTTGGCATCAATAATGACTCCAAGATCCTTTTCTGCCTCTGCACTGACAAGAAAGGAGTTCCCCAGCCTGTAGGTATGCTGCTGGTTCTTCCTCCCCAGGTGCAGCACCTTGTACTTGCCAGTGTTGAAACCCATCCTGCTCTCATCCGCCCACCCCTGTAACCTGTCTAGGTCCAATTGCAGCCTATTCCTCCCTTCTAGCGTACCCACATCCCCCCACATCTTAGTGTCGTCAGCGAATTTCAATAGGGTGCTTTTTACCCCCTCATCCAAGTCACTGATGAAGATGTTGAACAGCGCGGGTCCAAGGACCAAGCCCTGGGGGACCCCACTGCCCACATCCCTCCAGGTCGAAAATGACCCATCCACCACCACTCTCTGGGTGCGGCCCTCCAGCCAGTTAGCGACCTATTTGACTGTGTAGGCGTGTACTGTGTACTTGTAGGCAGCTATCAAGTCACCTCTCAGTCTTCTCTTACTCAGACTGAACAGGCCCAGTTCCTGGAGTCTCTCCTCATAGGGCATATCCTCCAGGATCCTAATCATACGAGTGGCCCTTCTCTGTACCCTCTCAAGCCTATCCACATCATTCCTGAAGTGTGGTGCCCAGAACTGGACATAGTACTCCAGCTGTGGCAGAAGAACTCAAAGAGGGATTACGGGCTGAAAGCGCTGAAACTGAAAAATTTGAAGAACAGAACAGGAACATAACAATAGTGCAGTTATCTGGTGAATGCTAACACTAATAAGGGAAATGAATTACAGCAGAACCTGGATCGTTCCTATCCAGGAGGTTCACAACCTCTTTAATTTGCAGCAGGGTGCTAAATTAAGGCTGGACAGCTCAGTTGATTCTTGTAACTTTACTTCAAAGGGTGTCACTTCTCCACTTAGCTAGAGTTTATTAATGATCCTTCATAGCTGACTGGAGAAGTAACACCCTTCCATATAAAAGCCACAGTGAAGAGCTGGAATTCCTCAGCAATCCTGCATTGTTCACTCAATCTAGCTCCCACCCCTTCCCTCCCCCACGGACTGACCTACTGGGCCAGGGGATGCGCACTCATGCTTGCAGGCACTCAGCCCCCCACCCCAGCCTCAGATCGACTCCAAGAGGCTCCGAGATCTACCGGTAGATTGAGATTTTTAAAATTTTTAAATTTTTAAAAATATCAAGTTGTTTTTGTTAGAAGGGGTGAAATCAGCTGATGTTGGAAATCTGGTTGTGAGAGTAACATAATTAAAACTTTCTACTCGCAGTGTATCATCCAGTGAAAAGCATAAAGATTGGTAGATGAGTAGATTCCATTCCTGTGCACTCGTTCTCTGAAAGGATTTTCCTGATTATTTCTACCTTGATTTTTTCCCATTATTCCTGATGATTTTCATATATTTCAGTAAATACAATATAGCCTAGATATTTTTCAGGGTTATAGTCCTTATCCTCTTGTGGAGATGAGGGCTTATAAATAAGTCAGGGGTAGATGATTCCTGAAGTACAACACTAGTAACTGTATATGGCCTTTATTGATTTGACCAAAGCCTTCAACTCTGTTAACTGTGAGGCTCTATGGAAAATCTTATCAAAATCTGGCTGTCCAGGAAAATTTATCACCGTCCTAAGCCTCTTTCACGACCAGATGACTGCCTGCATCCTATGCAGTGGCTCTGCTACAGAGCCCTTTGCAATTTGAACTGGCTTCAAGCAGCACTGAGTGATCACACCAATTTTGTTTTCCATCTTTCTTGTGGTTGTCAAGATGCTCATCTGTGACCATCTGCCACCTGGCACTGGTATTAAATCCAGGATAGACAGGAATCTTTTTAATCTGTCCCTCCTCTGTGTCAAAAAACAAAGTTACTCCATCTCGGATTCTGGAATTTCAGTACGCTGATGATTGTGCTGTCATTGCACATACTGAGGAACACCTATAAATCGCCCTTAACTGCTTCCCTCAAGCATACCAGTGCTTGGAACTGACCCTTAACATTGGAAAAACAAAACCAGCTTGCTCCAGGCCGATCAACTCCCCCAGCAACGATCCTCATTGACAGACGGGAGCTGGAGAATATTGAACACTATATGTACTTCAGCAGCCATCTCTCAAAGGAGGCCAACATTGATGAGGAGATCCAGTATAGGATCTGATGTGCCAGTTCTGCCTTGACTGAATCATTGTGTGTTCAAAGATTACAACATCAGAACTTGAACAAAGCTCCTACTATATAAGGCTGTGGTAATCCCAACTCTTCTCTATGGTTGTAAAGCTTGGGTGACCTACAGGGACCACCTGAAAAGCCTGGAATGCCTTCACCAGTGCTACCGGAGGATTCTTGGCATAGTGGGAGGATCATCACACAAATGCCAGTGTCCTCACTGACACTAACACCACCACTATGGAAGTGCTGATTTTTCAACATCAGCTGCAATGGACAGGACACTGAGTGTACATGCCTGATGTACACTAACCAAAACAACTGCTATACTCCCAACCCAGTCAAGGACAAAGGGCATGCAGGGGTCAAGGACACCCTCAAGGCAAGCATTAAAAAGTGTTGCATTGACACGACAAATTGGGAAAAACAAGCCCAATACAGGGCCACATGGCAAGACCTTGCGAGAGAAGGTACGTCTTACTTTGAGAAAAACCATCTCATCCTGGAGGCAGAAAAACAAAAGGCATAGAAGGAAAGGAAACAAGACCGAGAAATCCATGGTCTGACACTCCCTTTAACCTCACCTGTAGCATCAACCAGAGAGTCTGTGGCCCTAGGATCAGCCTCTTAGCCATCAGTGGATTCATTAACAACCCTTTACTTGACCTGTGGGAGTGATCATCCTCAGCCATGAGGGACTGCTGACAACAACAACTGTGGTGACACAGGATGTCTCAGTTCTCTCTCCTTCACCTGTCAGCAGTCACGGTCTTTCCAAGGCCCAAGGCTGAAGGGCAATCCCCTGGATGCAAATATCTTTCAGGGGAGCCTGGGTTTTGTGCAAGACAGCTCTGTTTCTTCAGGCTTAATAGACAATCCTAGCTAGTTCTGTCGTCAGAGGCAACTCCTGGGCCATGTACAAGATAACTCTTCAGGGTCTGGGGATGCAGTAAATAGGCTGCTCAGTGCTTACTTAGGCCTGGTCATTCTCTTGTCTATTTAACAGAAGCTTTGCTGTTATTTTCCCCAGGAAGCCAACTCAACCTTCAACTCAAATTGACAAAGTAACAGAGTTTAAACTCAGAAGGAGCTGTTAGATTATGTTGTCCAGTGGCTTTCAACCTGAGGTTTGTAGGCCCCTGGGGGTCCACAGACTGTGTAAGGGGTCTGCGAAAGATGACTATGAGCAATCAAAAGTATGTGAATATCCACACTTACAAATTCAAAGGGGTCCACTCAAAATTTCCAAAAGGGTCTGCACCTCCATTCAAATTTTTTTAGGGGTCCACAAAAAAGGGTTGACAAAAAAAAAGGGGGAAAAGGGTTGAAAACCACCCATCCAGTTAATCCTCCTGTACTGAGGCTGTACTGTTATTTGTGCTTGACATCTTCCAGAAAGGTGTCATTCTTCAGCTGAAGACAAAGGAATGGACAACAGCCCTCAGTGCTGCATAGTACTGCCAGATCATTAATCTGCCCCAACCAATCCTGTATGACCTTACATAGCTTCGTGATGAGGTGTACGTTGAATGTAACAACTCGCAAACTGTTTTGAGCCAAAATACAAAAACCATGTGAAAAGGCAGAGAAAAAAAAGCCTGAAAAATGGCTCAAAACATAAACTATTGAAGTTAAATATTGTTACACTAGCTGGATTGGATAATTTGCATGCAAAAGAATCCTAATAATTAACCATAGCATTCTCCAAGACCAACAAGTTGACTTTTAACAGATCCTGGAAAACAGGGGTGTAACAGAAGGTGTAACCCTAGCTCTGTTAAAGAGGAGAGGGGGCGAGGGAAGGAAAGGCAGCAGGACCACTTTAAGGCCTGAACCTTTACAGCCCAGAGGAGGGAACAATTACCTGCTGTAAGATGGACCCAGCCAGCATGGACCAGGTCGAGAGGACCTCGGCTGTCAAGGGAAGACCCAGCTGGACAGAAGAGAGCAAGCAGCTTGCACTAGAGTGGGGGGAGGGACCCCAGAGGGGAGATGCCAGGCCTTGGGCTGGAGGCTCACACTTGTAAAGTTCAGCCCAGAATTAGCCAGCTGCAGGACCCAGCAGGGGGAGGAGAGCAAGACACTGATCACAACTGTACCCAGGGAGCAGAAAGCCCAGTGAGATAACCAGGTGGGCATGGCTGTCTAAAATATAAACTCTCCCCAGGCCAGAGGAAGGAAAGTAGGTACAGTGGCAGAGCGAGACAGACCTGCAGGGAGGTGAGGGTGGAATCCCCTCCAGCCAGGAAGCTGCTACCTGAGAGAAGGGACTTCCGTCAACTCAAAATGAAGGAGCAAGTGCCTGGGAAGTACTGAGGATTTCCCTTTTTTGTGCCTTGGAAGTCCCTGGGAAGGGAATACAAAGAACTGAGATCAGTTTTATGTTCACCCTGGAGGAGCCCTGTGGTAAGAGCTGAGTAGATCTAAACAGATTAGGAACTGTTCACGGTGACCCCAGAAGTGTCTGGGGAAGTGGAGTACCCTGAGGACTACAGACTGTTTTGAGAGCCCAGTATAGGCCTGCTCGCTGTTCTTTTTTTGCTTATGACAGTAGTAACACTCAGTGGACTGAAATGGCTGTGGGGGAGGCAAGGAGGCCAAAGAACAGAGTGCTCGGTGTACTGTGATTTTATCTGTGGTTTTGGTTTTTGGACCTACCTTGGCAGTTTTGGGGCAAGAGACCTAGGAAGGGAACCCAGACTGGTCAGAGCCTAGACAAAAAGGAAGAACTAAGACAGATTGGAGACCGGCAGGGCTGGGCATCCACGCACTGACAGAAAGGGGGAGCAGGGGAAAGAGAGAAGGGGCAAAGCCATGCACAGCCCAGTTAGACCTGGAGCTGGGGACAAGATAGGGAGACACGGTGCCTATGGCCTAGGCATTAGGTTCCCGAAGGCAGCCTCTCAAGAAAACATCTCAATTAATGCCATGACATGGCAAGCAAGAGAAACAGAGAGAGAGAGAGAGACAGAGAGAAAGTTAGGGCGGACTAGGTAGCCAGGTACCACCACACCACAAGGGGGTGCGCCATTATCCACAAAGAATCACCCCATTACAGGGGAAAACCATGGCTGACCAGAGAAAAGTCTAATGTTATACTGAAGATGATTTAATTTGACTGATGCCCTCTTTGGCAAAACCATGGAATGGCTAGTACAGAATGATAACATGTATAGAAATAAAAAGGACAGCATAATTAATGCAAATTAGCATGGTTTAGACCAGTGGTGAGCAATTGTGTGGGCTGGAGAGCCACTTAATGAGTTTTGGTGAGTTTTTGAGGGCCAGGGGAGGAAGAGCCAGGGGCAAAGTAGGGAGATGCCAATTGATCCTCAAGTGTCCAGAAGCCTGAGGAAGGAAGGCTGTACCCCACACCAGGAGCTAGGCTGGGCAGCACGTAGACTCCTCTGGCCCCCACATCCATGCCCCCCACCCCTGCCCAGCTTCAAGTTAGTGGTGTATAGTTCTGTCACCACAACTGCCAACAACTGGGCCTGCGCAAGATGGGGCACAATGCAACACTGAGTAGCTGTCCTGCCTGCCTGCCTACCTGCTGCAATGAGCCACTGCCAACTTCAGGAAAGTTGGGGGTGGCTACCCAGGCCGAGCCCCAACCACAGCCGGCATGGACTCGCCTCTTAACAGCACCATGGCAGCAGCAGCTCATTGTGGCAGGCTGGCGTGTGGGATGGCTACTCAGCATACTGCATTGCACCCCATCCCATGCGGGCCCAGCAGCCAGTGGCCACAGTGCCAGGACTGCACTGCTGCAGCACTAACAAGAAGCTGGGCAGGGGGAAAGGATGCAGAGAGGGATAAAGTCTGTGCGTTGCGTGGCCTAGTCCAGCCCCAACCCTGGCTGCAGCAGAGCAGAGCAGCACGGGGCATAACCCTCCCTCCTCAGGCTTTCAGTGGCACCTAACACGCTGGACAGGATCAACTGGTGGGCCAGATACAGCTCGCAGGCCATATTTTGCCCATCCCTACTTCAGACTGTTTAACAAATCTGATATAACATTTTGATTAGAGCACAAACTGACAAAGATGTTTCCTCTGCATGGAATGTGATTTAGTCCATTCATATTGTTGACATCTAAGGGTAATTTAGTTTCCTCAATGAAGAAGATTAGTGGCATAGTGCAGTTTACAATGGATCACTGTCTAAATAAAAGCAGAGACCTGGCTGGACATATGAAAGGCAAAACAACCACAACCAGAATCCTAGAACAGATGAGGTACTATTCCAGAGAGGGTATACAGGAGAGTCCTAGCCTCTAGTCTATAGTGCATGCTCGGGTAGGGGATAAGGCTGCTTTCGGTCTCTCCCAGGGAGTTGTTGGCACTGTGTATAAAATGACTCGGAGAGAGCATGAGAATGACTCTCCTGTCCACTGGTTAAGGCACTCACCTTGGAGGTCAGCCAACTGAGTTCCAGTCCCTGCAAACAATGATAACTTTAGTATTATAAGTGGAACAGCAACAACAGGAGAAATTGAGAGTAACCCACCCTAGAATGCCTGATAGGCTGCTGGTTATGGTGTAAGATGAAGTGCAAGATGTAGGCTGAATGCCCTTGGAGAGAACAGAAATATGAACTGGGAGCTCTCAAACTGAGTGAGTGCTCCTGCCATTGGGCTGTGGGACAAAAGGACAGCTCCTTCTTAGTTTTGTGAATAATTTCTTCATTTCAATTGCTTTGCTTCTGTTAAAGAGGGTCACTATTGAAATCAAAATAAAGGTGTTTGTTTTGGTGAGAAAAGCTTTAATTTCAGTTCAGACAACTGATTTTTGGTTCAGCTGCCAAATAAAACCTTAATTATTTGCATAGCTGTAGTAAAGCATCTAGGAACAGGGTGGAGGGAGGTTGTACAGCAAATAAAAAGCATCTGCCTCCACGGTTTTTTCCTCCAGAACCTCTCACAGAACTCAAAGTCACTTGGGAAAAAGATGGTGCAAGTCAGATCAAAGGTAACCAGTGTCAGAAGGTAAAATGGATAGAGATGGTGAGAGAAGCAAGCCAAAAGTAGGAAGTGACTATTGCTGCTTACCTCCACATCCGCATTTGGAGAACTCTCCTTAGGATTGTAGTCAAAAACAGCCACCATACTCTTAGGCACGAGCAGTTCAGCTTCAAGGTCCTGACATTTGTGCACTGAGGGATAGAAATGAAACACATTCATGGTCTTGAAAAGCCAGGGTGAAACCACAAATCAGAACTGAGCACAATCCACTCAGGCCAGCACCATCTTCTTGCTGTTCCTCAGGCCTCCACTTCCAGGCTTCATGGAGTGGGAGCCAAGCAGCTGTCTGCCTAGCTCAGGGGCAGGGAATTATTATGGGCGGAGGGCCACTTACTGAATTTTGGCAAGCCATCAAGGGCCACATGACAGGCAGTCAAGGGCAGATAAATATTCATTTTCTAAAAATTTTAGGGGCCCCGTGAGCCAGATAGAATGGCCTGGCAGGCTGCATCTGGCCCACGGGCTGCATTTTGCCCACCCCTGGCCTAGCTGCTAATGTGCAACTCTTGTTCCTGTACTTTGCCCCTTTTTTTGGTGGGAAAGCTGGGGTAGGAATGCAACATGGATATAGGGGAGGAGAAATGAGGGACTTGGCAAAAGCCAGCAGGGGACTACACAGGTGCACATCCAACTTTCCTTTCTAAAGGCTACTGAGGCCTCCCTGTTGAAGGACCTTTACCAATTGTTTATAACTTACATCTCTCTCTCTCATTTTCATCTATGGTTTGATATTTTCCAGGTCTGGGCTCTAAGTGGGGCAAGCAGTGTTGATGCTGAAAACTTGAATGAAAGCAGTTCACTTCCTTTTGTGACTGAAGGAAGTGAGAAGGTACCTCCTCACCACATGGCACTTTTAGAACTGCTGACTTAACACAGGAAAATGACATGTAGCACAGTTGATAAGGTGGAAATATGCCTGTCCACATCCCACTAGGTTAGCCCTTTAAGTCAGGCCACAGCAATTGAAAACCCACAACTATGGCCTACACAGAACATCTGTGATACCCAAGAGGACCCAGCCCCATGTCTCCACACTGCACAAGTGCACAGGCCTAGTCTTTAAGGGGTAAGAAGAGCATAGGGAGCCACAGAGTGGAAAGCCTACTCTAGTGTGCACCTTCTAGGCAAAGCTCCAGACTCTACTTACAGAGCAGATGCTAAGGCTATGTCTGCCCTGCAGATGCTACTGTAACTGCAGTGTAGCATAAGCATACACGAGCTACCCATAACACCAGCGGGCAGTTCCAACTAGGATCTACTCAGCTTCTTGGGCAGGTGTTGGAGCCCAGGCTACCCTAGCTATGCCTCCAATAGCAGCTAAGTTGTCTTGTTTAACGTTAGTATGGACATGTGACTACAGTGTAGCTATACCTGAAGTGGAGAAAAGCAGAGCTAGGGACTCTGATAGCTGCAAACTGTCCAGTCCCTAATGAATTCACCTATCTCATGCCCATCTCCTCATTGATCCAAGAGCCCTCCCCTTATTCAGTCTAGTCCCAATGCACATCCAAAGCAAGACTGGGTGCTTTGTTGGCATCCTCCTGCAAATTCCTACTGAAAGGGCAAACACAGCCTCTGTTCTTAATGCTTAAGCACACAGAAAGAACACTTCCTTTTCTCAGTTTCCGCTGCCATTCAAAGAAGAGCCATGATCCTCCTGCTGTCAGGACTGGACAGCCTGTCCCCCCACATTCTGAATTCCCAGCGTCTCTCCAAACAGCAGTGAGACCTTCACTTACTGCCCATCCCGTTGGGGTTACAATGTCATGTCCACCTGACTCAGTTGGGTGAGATTTCTCAGGTATTACCCTGACTTTCTGCATTCTTGTTCCCACTTCTTGCTTTTGACAGCACCTCCCCCTTGCTCTGCCTATACAGCAAGCAACCTGAATCTCGACTCCCTTCTAGCAACCATTCTGGCAGCTTCCTGCCATTCCTTCCTCCCCACCCACAACATTTGCTCACCTTGCATGTTCTGCCTTTCTAGCATTTTCACATTGAAATTCAAGTCCCTTGAAACAATACTGCATAGGCAACTAGTTCCTCCTTTCCAGAATGCAGTTTGGCTAGGCTCTGGGTAAAACAATATATTCAGAAACCACTAGCTTGTGGTAGGACTCTCCTCCAGAAGCTCAAATTAAAAGGATTCTCAGTAGGAAACGAACCCTTCTCTAACAGGCAGTTATGTGGCTATTGCTTGGCTGTTAATTCCAAACTTTCTTTTACAACCTCAGTATTACAGTATTTGACTTGAAGAAGCAATTCTTACCTGAGCGAGGTCTGTAGTTCTCAGTTGGATGAGGCTTGTAATTTTCTTGTTTACCCAGCTCAGCTGTGGAAGAAAATACATCATAAGTTCAAACTTAACTTTTAACACTAATCAAACTAAACACTTCAAACAAGAACAAGAAAAACAAAGACCAAGACAGGGTCCAACAAACAAAAGAAGCAAACAGTCCTTTCCAGTCATTGCAACTCATGCAAACATTTATGACGTTGGAAGAACACAAGACAAGCCCCAAAAAAGAAAGATTTCCCTGTCCTTGAGAACATTTAACGTCCAGACAAGGTCACAGCATGGGGTGACTACAAACGATGCTATACTGGGAAGAAAGAGTGCACTTCCTACTCCTTGCAACTCTTAAGAGGCAAACATTCTGAGATCCTGGAATCAAGAAGTAAAAACTCAAGGCAGCTTGCAACCCAAATGCAATTATCAAAGAGCAAGCACAGGTGCGACAGACCTTTCTTGGAGCGCCTGGGTTTCGGAGGAGGAACAGTGAGGCGACGTGGAGGTGGAGAAAACGTGCCATTTCCTTAATAATATCCAGAAAAAGCAAATAAACAAACAAAAGAAACAGTAAGACAGTCAATGAAAAGTGAAAAGCATCTTCAAGAGTGAACAAACAACAGAGCAACATGATGAAACTTCCTCTGGGTAGCAGATGGTTTGACTTTCATCTGCAACAGCAAGACCTCCAGCTGCCACACACAGCCACACAAGGACTCCACACATTACATAATCTACACCCCAAATATGCACACACAGACATATTATACTTATAGGCCAAATACAATAGAGACCATGTCAGACATGTCCCTTTCTCCAAATCTGTGACTTCACTTTACCTTTCAAGAATTTCCTAATAGGAATAAAACAAAATCACTCGTCCAACTAGCTGCCTGAATCACAATTATCTCTATCTGAACCATCCCACACAAATCCTTGTTTGTACTACTAAAACTATGCAGTCAATCCTGTTGCACAACTACAAGGCACAGAACCCTAACTTGCCACAAGTAAAGAAGGGGGACAATGGTGGCTTGTGTTCTGCTGCTGCAGGCGTTGTTAAAATATTGTCCAGAAATCTAAGGAAGGAGGGCCACACCCCCTGCTACAGAGGAAAGCAAAACCCCCCACAGTCCATAACAATCTGACCATAGGCTCAAATTCCTTTCTGACCGAAAAGATGCAGAGTTAAAGCTGCACTTTTTAAACAAGCCAACCAGTCTATTTAGACTCTGTTCTAACAGATGTACAGAATCCCTCTTCCCTGCTCTGCAATGGGAATTGAGATGTGCACTGAAAATGAGGAACGTAAGAACTGGGTATGGGAACAAAGTTACTTACTAGTCACTAAAGTTCTCTGCAATGTATTGTCCACACACACATTCTCAATTATGGGTGTATCTCCTGCCTACACCCTCAATCCAAGATGTTTTGCCTTGGTTGTAACACACAGAGCACACTACAAGCCTCCTCTTCTCATGTACCACACCAATCAAGTAAATGGTGTGGTGCCTACTTCCCACTTCTCAGTTTCCTCTTAACTGCAGAGTCCTATACTGTGTTTGACTCTGAAGGAGGAGGGCAGGAGGGTGGGATTCAAATATGTAATGTGGCCAATACATCTTAAAAAACACTAACTATTCATAAGTAACTGTTTTGTCCTTTGAGCAACTGGCCACAGACATGCTCTTATTTGTGGATGACTCCAAAGTAATGTCCACATTCACCTGGAGGTGGGCCTGAGAGTCTTC
The DNA here is from genome assembly GCF_000455745.1 of Alligator sinensis. Taxonomy (NCBI): domain Eukaryota; kingdom Metazoa; phylum Chordata; order Crocodylia; family Alligatoridae; genus Alligator; species Alligator sinensis. Next base: position 103,591 of record NW_005843051.1, read on the forward strand.
TACATCTACACAACAGTGATGGTAAGACCCACCTTCCTAAACATCAGTCCTGGAGGCTTCCATGATACTTGGTAAAGGTATACATCAAGCTCCAGGCAGCTGCCCTGCAAATACCGGTGGATGGGAACAATGTGTAGGAAAGCAAAAACAGCAACCTGGACTCTGGCAGAATGTGCCTCTATCAGAGTTGCTACTGCCACCCTTTGGCAGTCTCATAGTATAGCTTGGCAGAGTCTGATACTCATTTAGACAATTTCTGGAGTGAGCTTGCTTTGGCCTTTGGATATTTGATCAAAGGAGACAAATAGCTTTGGAGGTTTGTAAAGAACTTAATCATATGCAAACAGAAAAAGAGAGCACACTTGATATTTGTAGTGTAGCAAGGCCCTTTCCTGGAAGGTACAAGGCTTTGGAAAGAAGATTGGTAAATTAATCTGTTGCCTCAGGTAAAAATCTATAACCCTATAAATCTATAAGGGAACATGTTGGCATCAGATGAAACAATGGTCTCAACAGAGCAGGTGAGACCAGTTTCAAGCCAGGTGGAATAAGTTCTCTAATATTTGCAAAAAACCTGAGAGGCTTTTAATAAATGACACTGGTTATATGCTGATAAGTGAAGGACTACAGAGCTACCCAGTGTGTTCTGATAACGGTGATGGAGCTTTAGGCTCCAACAAATAGCTTTGTGTTTGGGACAAGACATTTCGGTTATGAGGCTCCTTGCCTAACGCCAGGCAAGAATCAGGTTAAGCAAACATGACTGAATGTATTTTGCTATAGATACGTCTCTGACAAGGGAGGAATATTCTTCCTCTACTAGTGTCAGCCATCCAGCATCCAGGCTGTAACAGAAAAAGAGCACAATCTGTGTGGAACATTTTTTCTCCATTCTGCACTGAAAGGTTAAAGAACTCAGCAGAGTTCTGGGGACTTTCACAAGAGCTCCAGGAGGTATCAAAACCATCTCTGCCTTGTAGGGACTATCAAAGGATCAGAGGAGCAGGACAGAATTCATATACATTTCCCAAACAATTTACCAAGGTGGCATCTTCAAGGGAGCCCATACTGAGGCCTCTCCAAAAGAGAATATCCAACACTTTTTACCAACCCCCTGTTCACAAAGATATCCATTTCTATTTTGCAAAGATAGGCCTGAGGACCAAGTCCTTCATCTTCCACTCATGATGTAAAGAAGACATTATGCTGAAGCAGAATCCCCTGGAGTTGCAGATAGCAGGGAAGTGCAAGGCATGTCTAATGTCAAATACACCTGTGCAGCACACAAACTATTTTCTGATGCATGACAGAGGATCTGGCTCTACCCTACTGGCTAATGCAGAATACAGCAGTGGTGTCAGCATCCGGATGTGTTAACCTCAAATGGAGGGAAGGAAGGCTTTTTTGCAAGCTCTCCATGCTGCTCTAAGCTCTGTCACACTGAGATGAAGATCCACCTCCTCCAATGATCAGGTAATCTGCAGCAGGAGGTTGCCAGCATGTGATCCCCAGACTCAGAGAACATGTCACCATGGCAACAGACAGATAGGGAAAAACAAATGGCATCTTTCTCCACTCTGAAGACAGCTCCTTCCAGTGTGAGATGGCAGCATTAGCAGTGGTAGCATGAGACTTCCAGACAATCAACCTCAGAAAAGTAAACTATGTTCAGGCTTGTAAGCTCCTGAGATGAAGTCTGACATGAGCTGTCACAAAAGTGTATCAGGCCATGTACCCAGGAATGGCCAGGCAGGATTGCACTGTCATTGCTGGGGCTCTTCTGAACTGAGAGGATAAGCTGCTTTGGCAGTGGGAATTAAGCATGGGGATTGTATGCCCTCACTTCTAGAGAATGCATAGTAGCTCCTATGAAGCTGAGGCCCTGTACTGAAACATGACTGTCTTTTTGGTAGTTAACCACAAGTTCAAGGACTGAAAGAGGAAGATCCTCTGAATGCTGTTAAACCTGTTTTCCACAGTTGCTCCTTTGAACAGTCAATGATGTAGATAAAGAAACACTGCAACCCCTTTTCTCCTGAGACTGCACCAACTACCAAGAAGGCCTTGATAAAGACTCTCCAAGCTGTAGAGAGCCCAAAAAGAAAAACCTCATACAGGTAACAGCCCTAACCCATGGCAAACAAAAGGTACGTTCTGTGAAAAGCCCTTTAAGCAATGTGAAAGTGCGTTGTCTTGCAAGTCCAGTTGCAAACCAATGCCGTTGACGAAGGGATGGTGAGAGCACCACCACTGCCGCCATCTTGAACTTGGTCTTAAAGATAATAGATGGGCTTTTTTTTTTATGGTATAAGATGGCTTTACCATCCTCCCTTTCTTCTTGGAATCAGGAAGTAACTGTTGTAAAACCCCTTTCCCCTGAGCCAAAAGGAAGGACACTTCATCCTATAGCAGTCTCTCCTAAGAAGGATCCCTGAACAAAAATGAGAAAAGGAGTTCTGGAAATAGCAGCAATATTATCTGGCTCAACTACTTCTATACTTCTTGGCTCAGATGGCAGACTACGAGGCTGTGATAAGGAAAGCTGGGGTCAGGTATCTGGCATCCCTTAACTACACCATCAGACTCCCTGGCTGGAGACAAGGGTTCTTCAGGACAATGCGAGAAATGCAGATAGTCGTACGTGATGACTCTGAAAGCTGTGACAGCTTGGCTGGACCTACACATAAAATTAAAAATGACCAAATTTAAATAACAGTGCATCTTGCAAATGAATGCAAGATGGTGGCTGGGACCATGAAAAATAAAAGCAATTCCAATTGATTTCATTTTCTGTGCTAGATTATGCCAAATCATCATAGCGTTTATAATCACCTGAAAGTTCTAATAGCTAGGAAAGAAACCCTCTTGCAAAAAAGACAGTGACTGAGGCAAAACTGGATTGCGTGGTGACAAGAATGCAACGAAGAAGATCAGTCTCTGCTAATGGTTGCAATCCATTAGGCGTAGAGAAAGTGGAGTTTGCGGCACCCAATACCAGATCCATGCCATTCTAATATTATAAAAGCCTTAATCTGTCTGTCCAGCCATAACACTTTATTCGCGCTCTGATCGGCTGGCTGAAACAACCAATCAGAGTGCGAATACAGCGTTGGGATAGGAGGTGGCGACACCGCGGAGCACCGCCATGATGGCAGGGACATGGGGGATGGGGGGGGGCGAGGACAGCACAGCCCCACCCCGCCCTGCTCCCTGCAGGCGGGAACAATGGAGTGAAGGGGGGGAGGGGGGGAGGCCATTGAAGCTGGGCCCACCCCCCCCCCCCCCCCCCCACCCGGTGCGTT
>NW_005843051.1:107108-110657 GCF_000455745.1 Alligator sinensis
CCGCGGGCAGCCCAGGGCGGGGCCTGGGGACAGGGCCTGTGGCAGCGGTGGTGCCAGCTGGGGCCTGCCGGCGGCATGTGGCCAGCAGCGCAGGGTTGGGGCCGGGGCCATCGGGGCACAGACAGGCCCCTTCCCGGGGCTGGGGCCAGTGGTGGTGCAGGGCTAGGGTTGGGGCCAGGGGCTCTTACCTGGCTGGAGTCGGCAGTGCGGTCAGGGTGTTCTGGGGCTGGGGTCCTGTGGTGGTAAGTCTCTGTCCAACGCAGGGGTTGGTGGCAGCACAAGGCTGTTCCAGGGCAGCCATGTGCTGCTCAATCTAGGCACGCCTCTTCCAACTCCTTGGGGCAGGAAGCAGCCTGCGTGCCAATAAAAACCATGCTGTGTGCCACACTTGGCATGCATGCCATAGGTTGCTGACCCCTGCTCTAAGGGGATGCTGCTGCAGGCTAAGCTTGCTGGGGGGCACCAGCAGCTGAACAAGGAGCAGCTGTGATGAAATGAGCAGGCTGTATCAGCCAGGATAGGAGTGGCTCCTGCGGAAGTGACTATCCCAGGAGCTAGCTGCAGAACAGCATAGGGGGCATACATCTAAGCAACCCAGAATCAGACCTCCAGGCAGCCCAGAAAGAACAACCGCAGGCACCTCAGCTAAGCTTCAAAAGGAAGACAAGCTAGCCATCAGGCCTACTTGGAAACCTCTGTGGGTGGCTGGAGAACCACCTGACATCCCTGAAGGGATGGGGCTTAAGAGATACCTACAGCCAGTGCCTGAGAACAGGCCAGCAGTTTGGCCCTGCAGACAGCAGAAACAGCAGCTTCTGAGCAGGATGGCTGCAGAAGGACTGTCCAACACCCAAGAAGTCTCCGAGAGCTGAAAGGAAAGAGGAAAGGGGCCTTATGGTTTGCAGGAAAGTTAAGATCCAGTGTGGGAAAGTTTTGTTATGTAGCCAATGAACTCATGTTTATGTTCTTAAGACCAGCAGAACAGGTGTGGCTGTAAGTATGACAAGGAGGCCACAGGGGTGCCCTGAGGGGCACATGAAATCTTGAGCCCTGCCGGGCCAGAGCACAAGACACAGGTGGGCAGAAGCTCAGAGGGCTAATGCCTGAACCAAAAGTAGGTGCCTGAATGGCACGCCAAGCCTTGAGCCCTGATTGTCAGATGTGAGCAGTTGAGTCCAAGAGGGTCAATAGTCTGAACCCAAGAAGGGCCAGAGAGGTGGACTGAGGGCCAGAGCCCAGTCTGGGAAGGGCAAGACCAGGGCCAGGGACAGGTGAGCAGAGGCAGGCTGAAGCCAGGAGGGCCAAAGTGTGAATCAGAGAGAACAATAAAGAGGTAGCCTAAACCTGAGAGGACCAGCCAGAGCCCAGGAAGGGTGAAATAAGGGCTGGGTCCCAGAAGTTGAGGTCCAGGACAGTGGGCCTGGGGCTCGGGACCCATCTAGAGAAAAGGGGTTGAGGCCAGAAATGCCAAGCAGTATGGATGGGCAAGGAACCCTGCTGAAGTGATAACTTGTACCATCTGCAAGGCATGGGCATGGCTATAGGGAAGGAAGGAGGCCATGAATAGCAATGGGTGCCCTGGGGTGCAGACAGGCCACTTCGTGCTGGGGGCAGAACCGGGGTCAGCTGAGTCTACAAAGGACATGCTGGCTAAAAAACAGGTGAGGGCTCATTCTGGTACCCTTGGGCAGAGTCCCTTTTTACAATAAAAAAACTCCATCAAGACAAGGCAGATGAGAGAAAAGGGAGGATACCCAAGGAGCCAGAGCAAAGCAGGAGCTATGTGGCTACCAGGGTTCTGTCACAGGTCTCGTTGTCAGGGTAAAGTCAATTTAAAAGGATCAGTCTGTTTTAAAATATCTACTGGGGAACAAGCTGGTTCACAGACCTCGGGTAAAATCTGAAGAGACTGAGCCACTCAGTGCCACAGGCTCAAAAGCCTCTAGTGCAGGGGTGGACAAAACACGGCCTGCAGGCTGGATCCGGCCTGCCAAGCACTTCCCTCCGGCCCATGGAGCCTCTTCAAAACCCACATAATGGTGGCTGCATCTCTAAAAGCCTCCGGTGGCACCAGGTGCAGCACCTCAGGCTATTTCCTTGAGTTGTGGTTGCGAGGCAACCACCCCTGACTTCAGGCTGCCCCAGCTGGCCTTGCCCCGCCCCTGGCTAAGGCCATGTTTGCAGCTTGAGAGGGGCAGGGGGCCTGAGCCAGATCCTGTGGTGCAAGTGAGGGGAAACAGTGTCTGGGCCACCTTGTGCTTTGCTGCACAGGACTGGAAAGGGCCCTGCCCTGCAGGTGAGCCCAGGAAAGCGGTTGCTGGGCAGGCTTTCCCCATGCTGTGCCATGACACTTGGGCCATGCAGGGTTGGGCTGGGCCAGCACTGGGGAGGGGAAGCAGCAGCTGGGCTGCAGCTCCAGCCCAGTCAGCATCAGGGAGGAGAGGTGGCAGCGGAGCCATGTGCCACTCAGGACAGGATGAGCCCAGCCGGAGCGGCAGGGGCTCAGTTGCATTTTCCACCTACCTGCGCTGGTCAGTCCCGAGCGGCACACAGCTCCACCGGCGCTTCTGCTGGCCAGTGCAGACCCGGCCGGGCTTGTCCCATCCCCAGCAGCATGTGGGAAACTGGCTTCAGTTGCATGCTGCTCCAGATGGGACGGACCTGGCTGGGTCTGCACTAGCCAGGAAAGGCAGCGTGCAGCTGAAGTCAGCTCTTCATGTGCTGCTGGGGATGGGAGGAGCCCGGCCAGGTCTGCACCGGCTAGCAGAAACAGCGGCAGAGCTGTGTGCCGCTCAGGACTGACTGACACAGGCAGGGGGAAAATGCAGCTGAGCTCCTGCTGCTTCAGCCAGGCTCATCCCATCCTCAGCAGCACATGAGGAGCCAACTTCAGCTGCATGCCACCTTCCCTGGCCGGTGCCAACCCCGCCGGGCTCCTCCCATCCCCAGCAGCACATGGGAAGCCGACTTCACCTGCATGCCGCTTTTCCTGGCCAGTGCAGACCCAGCCGGGTCCGTCCCATCTGGAGCAGCATGAAGCTGAAGCCAGCATCCCACGTGCTGCTGGGGGCGGAGTGAGCCCGACTGGGTCAGCACTGGCCAGCAGAAGCAGTGGCAGAGCCTCCTCCTTTTGGGACCAGTTGGCACAGGTAGAGGGAAAGTGCAGCAGCACCTGGGGAAGCCACTGCTTGATAGGGGATGGGATGGGCTGGCCGGGCCCCACCAGGGAGGGAAAGCTGTGGCTGAGGAGTCCTACAGCACCAGAGGCGAGGGGACCTGTGCCTGGGCTGGCTTCTGCTGTGCCGGGGGGGGGCGGGATGGGATGGGATGGGATAGGACCAGGTCATGCTGGCACCAGTGATGGGTGCAGGGGTTGGCCAGCTTTTGATGCCTGGGGCCTGGTGACCAGTATTGGTCAGGGGAAGGGAAGCTGGGGCAAGATGTTAGAGGGGTCAAGACCCCTTGCTACCTGGTAATTGGTCAACCCTTTCAGCCCTAGTTTCCTACGATCCTATGAGGCAGATATCTTCTTTGATAAGCTATTAAGAA
>NW_005843051.1:110813-167015 GCF_000455745.1 Alligator sinensis
TTTCAGAAGTAAGTTATACATTGTAACAATGTTAACAAGGGCAGGAATCAAAATGCTGCTTCCCTGTATCAGGCAGGCCCCTGAAAGAGGGAGTGAATCAGTGATTGAATGCGTAACAGTAGCAGGCAACAATTAACACCTAGGAAAACCGCAGATCAACCAAGGGAAGAAATCAATAGGAGACAAATGTAGCAACCGGGAATTCTCTAAACTTCACTGTTCAAGGGCTAGAAGCCCTGGTCTGAGTTAATCAATGCCGGGGACCAACTTTTGGGCTGAACATCTCCAGATCGACCGCTCCCAGAGCCCTATTCAAAATTCATCAACTGACTCCCAAACCTGCATGTACATGCAGACGACCCCTGGGGCTGACAGATGCCATCCAGTAGCCACCGAGGGGGAAGTCCCACGAGGGTCAACAACCCCTGGATTGGGCAAACCTGAAAACTGGGGAGTCACCAAAGTCTGCCAAGGACAGATAAAAAGCAGTGAAAAGTGACCCTCAATGGCGCCCTCTTGATCTCCAACTTGACCAGCACCCGACTTGTCCAGCCAGAAGGACCAGCTGGTGACCCCCTTCTGGAGGATAACACTACACTGAAAGAAGCCTCAACTGGCCATCAACGGCAGACTCCAGAGCCTGTGGGATAGGTATACCTGACTCTTATAGTGTGTGCGCACGCGCGCGTGTGTGTGTGTGTATGTGGCCCCAAGGTTTATGATTTGACTTCATTACAGTGTTTCAATCCGCTGCATAAACCAGAATTTTAAGGATCCTGAGCTGGACATTTGTAAAAACATGAAGAGCAAGAAGCAGACATCTTTTATCCTCTGGTTTGTGGCAGAGGTGAGGTCTGTCCATAACACCCTGCAGAGGTACTAGTAAGGTAAAGGATTCCAGTCAAAGTCCCAAGGCATGAGATGCACACAAGTGAGAATGAGTATGTGGACAATTACTCGAGAGAGAACAGGACCTCCTTCTCTCTTTCCTGAGGGTTTCCCAAGCAGGAGTAGGGGAGCCCTCTAGTGATGGGATCACAAGCTGAGCTCTCTCTCTGAAGGGAAAAGCGGAAGACACTTTTAATGACATGGGAGCATTCATCTCCTGCACCCCTAGCATTCTCAGGGCTATTCCACGCTGATTCAAACTTAAGACAGTGACTTCTGAACACATGCTAACCCACTGGTGCTGAGCACTATCTTAGAGCAGGGAGAGAAGGAAATACACTTTTTCTATCTTTTTTCCCTGCTGCTTGCTACCAAGTGGCAGGAAAACTTAGGGCCCAGGGGTATAAACAAGTTACCATGAGGTGAAGGATGCTAGGCCTTTACAGCACATCTGCCGCTGTACAGTAACTACCTGAATACACACTCTTACCTACAGTAAGTGAGAACTAACCTGCAATGCCTTATTGCTTCTTGTGAGCTAAGATCAAGTATAGGAAGTATCTGAAGTCCCAGGCTAAAGAGTCTAGGATGGAGAGTGCTTGCCTGTAGTATCTGGGGGCATCCGCATCCCAAGACCTCTGGGCTTGAGCCTGTACATAGGATGCCTGCCAATGGATTTGGTAATACAGCTCTCACCCTGGGACTTCACATACTCCCAAACAAGGTGTTTAGAACAATTGAGCTCTGGCCTGCTCAATCAAAACGGTTTTTGGAACAACTGAGTTCGGCTTGACTGATATGATTGGAACTGATTTGGCTGATTTGACCTGGAACATGAAATGTATTAAAAAAAATAATTTTCTGAAGGGCAAGCTACAGGACAGTTGGCAAGAAAACCATTCCCCCCTTTACCTCACAGTAACTTGCTCATGTGTCCCTGACTTTTAGAGCTGTGATCAGCAGGTCTACTTTGAGGGTGTGAAGTGCAGAGCCACTGAGTCAAGCCAGCTTATACGTAGGAAGAAAGCTTTATCCTTGGCCCTTCTACCCTTCCTATTTTGCCATCAGCCCATTATAAGAAATTTCTGGCATGTGGAATGTCCAGGATTCAACTGAGTTATCAGGCACCTACAGGGCTCCCGAAAGACCAGGCCAGCACTTAGATGAGAATGAATATTCTCAAGAAAGTCTGCTGTGCATGCAGCTGCCATACCATGGCATTTCTTTTATGTTCAAATGAGAAGATGCAGTTCACTAAAGTGCCTGATGGCTGTAATAACTGAGAGGGAACTCCTTCTCCTCCAACTCAAAGACTTCCCTCCTAAGAGCAGTGTCTCCTATGCCCTGTATAGTAGGCCATGTAGTATCAGGCCAACTGCAGAGCTAGAAAAAGTGAGGCTCCCACAAGTTGAGGTCCTGCTTGTCTTTCTCATCTGCTCCCTTCCATGTTGCTCCTTTATTTCAGCAAGGAGCAAGTGTCACTCCCACTACTCACCGAGTCCAAACCAGGTGACCTAGGTAACAGAATTCAAGGCACAGCTGGCAGCCAAGAGGAAAGAGAGCTCTCTCAAATACAGGCATCAAGGAAAACCCATCCAGACACAATATGCACCCTTGGCAACTCTGTAGCACATTCAAACTCAACACAGATTGGTACACAGCCTTTAACAATGATGCAGTTTGGAAGAGCAGCTTTCAAACTGGGGTGCTCTGGCAACTACAGCTTCTGTAAATAATGCTTGCTCATGTCTGCAGGAATCTCATTGCTGACTGTAATGACAGCCAAAATTCTTGGGTTCAACACCCATGAGATTGGGCTTAGTAACTACAGGATACACTGGGTGTGCACCTACAACATAACACATGACAGCAGTTCTGAGCTTCCTGTATATCAACAAAGAAACGTATTGACCATGTGTTAGCAGAAACAGAGCAGGCATGGAAAGGAGGTACAGTACCTACGCTTTCCACCGATGTGCCAGGAGGGATGTAACCTTGTTTTAACAGCTGCTTCTTCATGTCATTGTTCTCAACCTGAACTTCAGAGACCATGTTACAAGGAATGTACCCTGCCTTTCCTGCACATTCGCCTCGGTAAAAACCATCAGCATCTTTGTCACCACACACCTATAAGAGAGAGAGCAACCACATCATCATACAGGTAGGGTGATCCAGCAGTCAAAATAGTCTAAAGCTAACATTAGCTGCTTAAATTAAATTCTTTATCCAAATGTCCAGTCATCAGTCCACCGATATGAAAGAGGCAAGCAGTAACACGAGAGAGATCTCACCTAGAAATGCTCTCACCTTCAGAATCTGCCCCTCCTTAAATGGGAGTTCTTCTTCTGCTGCATCAGGGTTAGGTGACATAGAAACAGGATCATAGTCAAAAAGGGCCACAAATATCCTCACCGAGTCTTCTTTAACAGTAGCCTCAGAGTCTTCATTCCTTGTAGTGTCTACCATGCAAACAGGCAAAAGAAATTAGGACTGTGTCCCAGGGAGCTTGTGCAGGAAAATGTTTGCGTTCTTCAGGACACAAATTATTCAGTTACAACACTTCAAAACAGATCTGCCTATCTCCACCCCTCTGTCCGTCTATCTTCCTGTACTATGCTACCTTTCAGGTACAAAAATAAAGTCTGGAGAGTCTCTAACACAAACTCACCTGTACTAGAGATAGGTGGTTTCAAAACTTGGCTTCTCAAGTTTTTGCTTCCTTTTCTGGTAGAAGTCTGCCATGATGGTAAGCCAGGCAATTCCTGTGACCTAGGATCTCCATTACCAGAAGCCTGCAACAGGGACCACTGGAGAGTTAATAAAGGCTACTGTTTGTGTTCTGCCATATGAATTCCCATATGCTGGTCCACCCCAGCATAGTAACTTTAAGCATTTCACAGAAAGCAATGCATTTAAATGCAATATTCCTCTTCAGGGGCACTCCAGAGATGAGAATTGTGTGGGACTGTAGAAAAAATGAACCAAATAAATATAGGCAGGTGCCCTTCCTGGAAACCAGTGACAATCCCATTGCTGAGTGCAAGGAGGGAGGAAAGGACACTTCAAATGAAAGTGGTGACTGAACAGCTAAATCTTCCATAAAGAATATCAAGGATCAGCATTAATTCATTATAAATTTTCATTAGTATTCTAAGGCCTCTGGACACAGACAAGTACTTGGCAAAGGGAGGAGGACCCTGCTGAGAAAAGGAATACTGCACCAATGACTCAACAACCACCTGGCTTAGAGAAGCAGAAGCAGAAGCAGCTAATACAAGAAAAGCCACAGAGCAGCACAGATCTATCAGCTCTCCCAGGAGTCCTTTGGGAGTCCAGCAAGAGATCCTCTCTCTATACAACACTAAATAAAGCAGAACACAGCCACGCTTGGGTGCAGGGGAGGGGGATGAAGCTATTGCCACTACCAGCTGCTTCAAAGCGAGAAGCGGAAAAGACACCGGACCCTTGTGTGCAATGAAGCACTGTGACTCCCCTTCCGAGGATGCTCCGGCTTCCTTCTCAAGCTGGGAAGCTTACGCTCCAGTTCCCAACCTTGTTCCTCAGAGCTGCCCACACTCCTCGGTGTCTCCTTCTCCCTGGAGGGGAACTGTGAGCAGTGGCTTGAAGACCCAGCCCACTCCGCTCCTTTATCTTCCACAGGCTCCTGCCTGTTTAGCTCTCTTCTGCTACTGGACAGGGCAGGTTCAGACGGACTGGAGCAGACACTCCATTCTTTGTGGTGGGCCTGGGGTCCCTCCACCCTACAATTTGGCCATAGCTGGCTGGCACGCATAGGAGAGAAGGTCAGGTCTTGCTCTTCTTCAGAGTCATATTCAATATCTATTTCCAGGCTCCTGGAGCCAATACAGTGGCTTGCCATGGAAGCAGACTCTGCTAGACGTGAGGATGCTAATTTTCGGTGGGATTTTCGGAAGCTGCCTTGTCTCATGTGACTGCCTATGTCCTGCCCATCCTTACCACCCGCACTAATTACATTCAACTTCTCCCTGAGGCTTCGAACTCTGTACAAGCTGCCTCCTGTCTGGCTGCAATTGCTCAGCAGGCGACTGCAGTGCTCTCTAGCATCACTCTGTCTCTTCCTGGTGGCTTCAGGCCGGTCATGGGCCCTTTCTTGATAGCTGCCCCCTTTCCTTTTGCCCCACAGTGGGCTTGCACCTGTGGTGGGCCTCATGCTGCTCTCCTGATAGCTCCAATTGCAGCTTCCCCTCTTCTGACCCCAGCTTGGCTCTGGAGAGCCAGGATTCTCATTGTCAGTGTCCTCCCCTCTGTCCTGAAGGATGCTCTCCTCCTGGGGAGCCTGACCAGGAAGGTTTTGATAGATATCACTGTCATCTGTCTTTGGAAATGGCTGCTGGGTGACAGTAGGGATGGGAACCTCTTCCTTTCCTGCATGGTAGGGGAGTCTCTCCAAGAAATAGTCTTGGGGTTCTTTCTCCTCCACCTGAGCTTGTTTCTCCTCCTCCTCTTCCTCCTCCTCTTCTTCCCCTTCATCCTCTTCCTCAGTCACTTCAGGAATGCTAAACAATTTCTTGCTGCAGTTTTTCTGCAATGGAAGCTCCAGAATCCGCTCCAGAATTTCCTCATCGCTGTCGGTGTCACAAGGTTCCTGCTGTGCACCCAGCCCCCAAGAAAAGCCACATGGGGGACAAGCAAAGAGAGAAAGAGAGGAAATAAACATTAACAATGGCGACAAAGCTACAGGTGCCCCCCCACCCTCACAGTGCCCGAAATGGAACCATCCGCTAGCAGAACCAGGACAGCACAGCACAATGTAGCAGGGACTGCACTCAGCAGAGAAGCAGGGTAGGAAGCAGAAGCAGGTATGGCTCTTCTAGCTAAAAAGAGATCAATTAGATGAGCTTGCAATGCAATGAGAAAGCAAGAACGACCAATGGGTGGAAATGCCTCCCCCAAAACCTGCACAAATGGCCCTTCCAGCTTCATCCATTGGGTCCCACAGAGCTCTGGGATCACTGTGCTGGTCCACAGCTGGGAGTGGGTGGGCGGAGTGGAGACTGGCTGGACAAGGGGAAGGCATGCACACATTCTCTATGTTTCTGTGCATGCAGGGATGAGCCATTTGAGCTCTCCATAAGAATAGCCTGACTGCTTCTCATAGTGTATTGGACCAGTGCTGAAGGGCATGAGATTTCCATCTCCTCCCCACTCTCCTTTCTATGTCCTGAGGAAGGAATCCCTGAGCAGAGGGTACATAGGGTCTGTTGTTCTGGGAGGTCTTTTCATAGGGTGTTTCAGTTCGTCTTCCTGCAAACCTTAGTGAATACAAATGCTTCATAGCCACAAAAGGCAATTGTTTATCTTAAACCAAGCTATAATGGAGGCACTTGATCATGCAAGGCAGTGCTTCATTAAGAAGTGTATCCAAGGCTCTTTACACCTATCTGTTTATGTACGTTTTAGTTAGTTTTGAACCACTGACCAATAAAGGTTCATTATCTTTTGCTTTTTATTGTTACTGTTACAGAAATAAAATAAAATGGTCACACTTCATATGGAATGTTCATTTACAGTGTATAACGAACTAATACAGGATTAACGGATATTACAAACTTGTTACAGCCAAAAGTAGTTTGACTTAGAAACAAATACAAACCCATCAGTAGACGGTACTGCAGATGACTGTAACAGACTCCATGGTCAGGAGTTTATTAAAACATGTATTAATGATTAGCTCTCCATGAAAGATTCTAAAAAGTACTCATAATGCATGACCAATAAGGCTTAGCTTAATTGCTTACAAAGTCATGTCCCTTATTTAAAAAGGAAAGGAAAAATATACTTTTAATATAATAAAATAGGCGCTAAAAAGTTCCTTGATTTTGTACACATGTAAATGGCATTTTACAAAAATAGAAATAAACAGACTTTATGCTCAGTATTGTGAGCTGTCTTGCTCATGCTTCATCTTCAGAACCTAAAATCCCCGTTACCTTGGAAAAGAAAATTCTGAGATACACAATAAGCTTCACATTAAGAACAAAAAAAAGAACCAGCAGACGATCTAATCTTCAATTTCTCTGCACATGTTCTTCTAGGCTATTTCATAATGGATCTGTAGAGAGCAGATATTTGTAGCAAGGGAGGGCCTAACACCAGCCAGACCTGCCCGCCAGAGGTGGATGATCAGCTGACCAAGAAAGGAACCATAAGTGTCTTACCGCGTTCTCCCCCAGCACAAGCAAAATACCATTTACTATGTATTATGCTACAGTGACTCAGTGCACTGTTCAACTGTCTGGTCTCTGTTGTTCATCTGTAAGAGGATCACATTTCTTTTGTCATTTTATGTGACTGCTGCTTTAGTTCCTCAAGTTCACAGACCCTCTCCCTGGTGTAGTACCAGGTCCTTCATCTCTCAGCTGCTGGTAGCTGGTGCTACCCTCAGATAGCATTATGTATTTAGAGAGTTTAAGAGTGGAAGGGACCGTTACTCTATCTCCTCTATCCCCTGGAAAATACTTCATCATTCTGTTGTGATACTAGTACCCCATCTTTCTTTTTTTTCCTAACACAAAATAACAATATGTATTGAATACTTTTGCATTTTCTGTATCAGTATTAACAACTTTACCTTCTCTATCTAGCAATTTTTTAAATCATATTTTGTCTGGGTTTTCCTTCCAGTCGATTTTACTCATTTCACGCCTTTGTAAAATATTTTACTGCATGCTTTAACTGAAGGTCCATCATCTAGGGCTCCCTGTGCACCAACAAGTAGAAAGGGCACGATTAGGACCCGATACCTGATCCCAAAATCACACTTCTTGCCATATACATTTGGCATGGGAAGAAGCAAGATTGTTGGGATTGGGGCTTACATTCCATGGCGCTTTTAAATGAAAGTGCGCCAAAGGCTTTAACAACTAACTCATTCAGAGAGGCATCAGCTTTCATAAATGACAACCATAACACCTGATAAAGTAGGCTGTCACCTACAAAAGCTCATGCTTCTCTGAATGTGTTAGTCTTTAAAGGTGCCACCCCTCCCCTGCTTCCTTCTTTTTCTGTTTGGGTCCCTGAAAGCAGCAGTACAGATGGATCCTGCAATGTCACCATGCATGTTTTCAATGAATTAGCTAACATTCTTCAACAATGAGGAGGAAATCAGGAAAGGATATTTCATAAATTTATAGTTTTGAAAGGAAAAGGCATTGCTATGATCACCCAGAATGACCTTCTGCAAACACAGGCCAGACAACTTCTCTGAACTAATTCTTGGTTCAAGTCTAAAATGGCTGGAATTCTGTACTTGGATACAGGACCTTACATTTGGGGCTATGCTGCAACACGTGCCAATTGTGACAAGATCACACTGCTCTGCATCACTAACTCTTTTCATTACCTAATGTCCCCCATATTTTGGGGGCCTCTTAAAACTTCTTCAGTGATGATTTTACAGCCATTGAAAAAAAATTTAAACAAGGGAGAACAAAAAAGGCATCTCTGCAACACCTGACAGGAGCCAGGGATGATCATTACATCTTGAGACCTCTCTTTAATTGATTTCACTTATTTCATAAGTGTTATGTGATTTGTACTGTCATTAGTTCAAGCTCTTCTTAAACAACTGTTTCCAAGCAAGGAATGGAGGGACATTACCAGCTACCTGTTGATTAGCTCCAAAAAGCCCTAAGTAGACACTGTCCTGTCTGCCTTACACAGATACCTCTCAGCATTGGCTAGTGTATCACATGCTGGCTACTCTGTGTTATGCCAGATGGAAGGGGGGTATCCTCACTATTACCGAAGAGGAGCAATTCATTGATATCTGTTCTGACACCTCTGTGAAAATCAAGTTCCCAGCAATGTTTCTTCCTGAATTTTGGATTAGTGTGCAAGCTGAATACAAAGAATTAAGCAAGAAAGCTATGAAACTACCGATTCCCTTCACAACATCCTACTTATGTGAATCAGGGTTTTCAGCAGTTGCTGCTATAAAAAGGAAATACCAATCAAAAATAAATGTGGAGCGCAAAATGAGACTGGCACCCTGAAAATAAAGCCCAGATTTGAAAAACTAAGCAGTACCAAGCAAGGCTTTACCTTGTTTAGGTATGTAGGCAATAGAAGGAAAACAAATGGAAGTGTGATACACCTGCTTAACACCTTAGGACAGCTGGTAACTGACACTCGGGCAAAAACTGAACTCCTGAATGCCCACTTTGCTTCGGTATTTCACCAGACCATGGGGAAAGTCAAGCGAGATAAGGCTCATAGGGGACATGATGGGACTGACAGCCTCCCCACTGTGGATGCTGAGTGGGTGCAATACCAATTAGAAAAGATAGACATTTATAGATCAGCAGGACCAGATGGATTTCACCCAAGAGTGCTAAAGGAACTGGCTGAGGTCATTGTGGAACCCCTGGCAAAGCTCTTTCAGAATTCGTGGTGCACAGGGGGGATCCTCAAGGATTGGAAAAGGGCCAATGTTGTGCCCATCTTCAAGAAGGGGAAGAGGGAGGACCCAAGCAACTATAAGCCAATCAGCCTCATCTCCATCCCAGGGAAAATCCTGGAAAAGCTCATTAAAGAATCTGTGCGCGATACACTTGCAGAAGGTAAGATTCTGAATGACAGCCAGCATGGCTTTGTCACAGGTAGGTCTTGTCTTACCAATCTCATCTCCGTCTACAATCAGGTGTCTTGTCACCTGCACGCAGGAGACGCGGTAGACGTTATATACCTAGCCTTCCAAAAGGCTTTTGATCTAGTATCCCACGATATCTTTGTGGGAAAGCTGGAAGATTGCGGGCTCAACTGCTCAACAGTTCAGTGTGTGGGAAACTGGCTACATGGTAGGACCCAGAGAGTTCTCATGAACAGATCTGTGTAGCCCTGGCGTGAAGTGGCCAGTGGTGTCCCTCAGGGTTCTGTACTTGAACCAGTGCTTTTCAACATCTTTATCAATGATTTGGATGGGGGAGTGAAAAGCTTGCTGGCCAAGTTCGTGGACAACATCAAGTTATGGCACAGCGTGGTCACATCAGATGATAGGTTGCAGATACAGGTGGACCTGGACAGGCTCGAGAGTTGGGTAGACTAGAACCAGATGAAGTTTAATGCTTCCAAGCATCAGGTGCTCCATCTAGGGGGCAAACAACCCTCAGCATACATATAGGTTTGGTGGCAACAGCTTGACTTGCACTACGGCTGAAAGGGCTCTAGGGGTAATGATCAACCATAGTCTGAATATGACCCATCAGTGGAAGGCGGTGGTCAGCAGGGCAAACAACAGGCTGGCATGCATCAACCAATGCATCTAATGTAAAACTAAGGAAGTGATACTTCCGCTGTACTCAGCACTGGTGAGACCGCAGTTGTTGTACTGCGTCCAGTTCTGGGTGCTGCTTTTCAATAAGGACATGGAAAAACTTGAGAAGGTCCAGAAAAGAGCCACCTGAACAATCAGGGACTTGCAAAGCAAGCCATACAAGGATAGGCTGAGGGCCCTGGGCCTCTTTAGCCTAAAGAAGAGAAGGTTGAGAGGGGACTTGATAGCAGCTTACTATAGCAGAAGATTGCATCAGGAGCTCAGTGAACAACTGTTCACTAGGGCACCCCCGGGGAAGACTAGGACCAATGGCTATAAACTCCTGGAAGGCCGCTTCACACTTAATATCAGGAAAAACTTCTTCTCAGTCAGGGTGTCCAGACTGTGGAATAAACTCCCTCCAGAGGTGGTGCAGTCATCTACCCTGGAGGTTTTCAAGAGGAAACTAGACCGTCACCTCGTTGGGTTTTCAAGAGGAAACTAGACAGTCACCTAACCCCAGTTGTCCTCCTGCCTAAAGGGGGTGAGGGCTGGACCAGATGATTTGCAAGGTTCCTTCCGGCCCCTCACAATCTATGAATAAGCTCATGCTTCTCCTTGAAAACTACTGACAGTGGGAGGTTTTCAGTGCAACAGTTTTGAATTTGATAGACTTTATAAAGAAGTGCTTTTTGACAAATATATTTCACTATATACAAAGGCAAATGTGCTTTATTTATCTCCTAACTAATCCTAATGAAATCAATAGCTTTAATCATGGGGGGACGGGGTCACGTAAATGTATATATTATTTTACAGGCTTGCAGTATCACAAAGTTTGAGAACCCTTGCTCTATCCCTTTGAGGCCCAGTTCACAACTACAGCGGGGCTGAACAGGACACAATGTCCTGGTGAGTGCTATCAGCTCTTCTGGCCAGTTTACCCATGGCTCTGCCCACATGGGGGTGCCAGAATGCTGTACTAGAGCAAGCATTCCAGGAGTGCCAGCTGCAAAATTGCTCAGCTGGCCCTTGTCACCAGCTGCCATGCTCCTTCCAAAACCACTTGACACACTGCCTCCATGACCCCTCTGCCTTGCAGTTGCACCCAAACCTCTCCATGCAACCACATGAACCCCTCCCTGAGCATCAGGATGAAGGAGTCATATATTTGTCTTTGGCAGATTCCTCATACTGTATACTGCTGAGCTATGGCTGATCAACAGATTCATCACAGCTACAGCAGATTCATCACAGCTATAACTGATCACAGATTCAACACTGCAAACTACCAGTCAGGTATTTAATAGTCAACTAATAGCTGCATTTTGGAACTATGAAAAGAATTAGAATAGATCCCTACCATGCAGCCAAACACTATTTTCTTTAAGTCTTTCCAACTACTTGCGCACACAACTTTAAATCTTTCTCCTTGTGAATATTCATTACAACAGTTATTTGCTTGATCAAATACCATTTTTCAGTCATGTACAATTTTAACTGCTCCCTGCTGTGGATACATTATTACAATATATTGTTTAATTATACGATCACATGCTGCTTCTGCAGGACTGGCATTTCTTCTCTTTTGAGAACTTAACCTTATAGCCTTAGACTCAGTTCTGCACACACTTATGCATGGGCATAGCTTTATGAATATGAGAAATCTGAGTGCAAGCGGATAAGGTTATCCATGTGCCTGAATGTTTGCAGGGCCAAAGTATCGTTTTCATTTCATTTTTATATGAGATCTCCGTACGTGTGAACTTTATAGATTATGCTTTATTGTTTTACACAAACTTGAGTGATTTACTACCTGCAAGTGTTCGTTATTATTTACTTACTAGGGGTGAAATCTTGGACCCAGTAAAGCGAGTGGGAGTTTTGTTATCAACAGCCAGGACTCCACCGGAACTTGCTAAGTTTGCAATGCCTTTTGTACTGTTGCAGCTAAATAAAATATGTCTGACCCACTCACCGTTTTATAGCTACATTTCCTTGATTACCCACCTCCCCTTTCTCAGGGTGCACGTGCTCCTGCTGGCAGAAGGCATAAGGCTGTACAATGGGATGCTGCGAGCTTAGGGAATGACCACTGCACGTGTCTGGACTCAGAAGGGTTTTTCTCTCATTTGCAGATGGAATGGAATGTTTCCACCCAAAATCCCCATTATGGGGATAGTGTTATAAGATACCTTTTCCCCATTCTCTCTGCTGCAATGTTCCTTCAAATCCCATTTTTCTTCTAGGACATCTGAACATAGCTCCTCCTCCTCCTCCTCCTCCAAAATATCTGAAAGGTCAGAGCTACGGCTGTGCTCAGCAAGAATATTCAGCTGCCGTCTTCCTGCTTCAGACATTTTTTCTTCTTGCTATTTAAAACAAAAAGAGTTCCCTCACTTATGGAGAATGCCGACAGCCCAGCCATCATCACCAGGTCAGCGTTCCAGAAAGCCGCATTTTATCCTTCTGTCTCTAAGCACATAAATCTAAGGAACAGCAGGAGATAAGAGTGCAGGATGGAAACAGAGTGCCTTTTCATGGGCAAAACCAATACATAGCAACTTACTGTTTTCTGACAGGGGAAGAATGGCATTCTTTCGCTACATACAACTCTGCATGTTGTACCTGCAACTTGGAGGTATCAGAAACAATAGCCCTTTAGTAACACAAACCTCTCTCTTGACTCTGGGTACCGTCACAGAAGAGTCCCCTCTGGAGATTTCTTTCATCAGTTTCTTGCCTGGAGACATTCCTAGTAGCTCTTGAACACAGCTCCCACTCACACCTAAGTCTCTGTAGCTGTCCTCCCCCAGCTTAGCTGAGCTGCTGGAGAGCTGAGGCTCTGGACTCAAGCACTTCTCAGTTCCCTCTCTCCCTCTTTCAGTGGTGGATTCTTTCAACCACTCCTCTGCAAAACATGCCTGGCAGGTCTCCACAGGCACCTTCATGTTGCTGGTGTTGGTCTGGCTTTCCAGCTCAAGGTTTTTCAATACAAAGAGCTCCACCTGGGGAAAAAAAACCCTCAATTATAAGGGTAAAAGACCCACTGTATCTATGTAGTATTTCTTCCTCAGTGCAGGTTCTGGGGCCCACATTCCTGTCTTCACTTTAGGCACCCAAGTCCTTTATTGGATTTACCCTTAGTCCTAGGTTACCCACACAGTTCAACTGATGCCTCTCAGTTTTGACCCGCAGTCCCCATCTCTTTCCTTTCTATACCTTCATACACTCTCGGTACAAGCTGCAGCCCATGACTAATACTATTGTGATTTATCGGTATCAGATGGAACGGCATGAGATGAAAGGGCAGGAGGTCATTGTTAAACAAACTCTGGTTCTGTTTTGAATTGAAAACTGGCCCCTGCTGCAGGTAGGCCTGGAGCCCCTTTTTATTTACTGCTGGGGCTGGAGTTATACCAAAGGTGGCTCCCTTGGTTCTAGATAGTTCTGTTTCCAGCTCTAAGACAAAAGCTGACAGCAAAGACAGAAACCAGACTGGCCTTATGGCAGACAAGAAGCTGGGATGAATGTAATGACATGTATTTGGATGGGCACCATTGAAGAATCCTGTGGCTATGGTATGCACATCTCAGGAGAACAGCCCATATTCATGCAGATCCAGCCAACAGCTAAAGAGCTATACTCGGTGGCAAAGCAAGGAGCTGGAGGTAATGGGAGGACAGCAAAAATTCTCCGCAGCTCTGTGGTTGGCACTCATCTGACCACAGCCAAGCTACTTCACTAGACCACCCACCCCTTCCTTCAAGGACCCCTCTGACTGACCTATCAGCTGTCACTCCCACCTGCCCACCAGGATTGCAGCCTTAAAACTACCTGATGCTATGGCCCACACTCCTTCCTCACTCCTCAATGACTATCTCCTTTGTATAGGTTTTGCCAACTACCTCCTGACTTTATGCTGTCCACCCTACCTTTAGCATAACTCACAGTGATAAACTGCACAGCAAGGAAAATCCTGCACTGGTCTGAGATGGGCAGGATGGCAAATGCTGTAGAAACAGCATTACCATCAATGCTGCTGCCTTTTCCAAATCTCCCTGGGACAATGCTAGTGCTCTGCTAGTACACATGCATGCATGCAAGCAAATGAGTTATGAGGCTCATCTACCCTGTCCTGTTCTGAGTACACACTACAGTAGCCAACAGTTTCCCATTGTTCTGCCAGCAGTGGAAGAATAACTTAATGTCAAACTCAGAAGAGAACCACCTGACAAGAAACACTACACAGTAGAGTTTTCCTCTGAATCCTCTCACTTCCCCAGAGAGGACTGGCTCTCTCTCCCCCTTCCCAGAGTCTGAGAGCTCCCAGTTCTTTTCCAAATAGAAGGCCAGATACTCACCATCACCTCTGCTTGGCTGTCTTCACCAGAGCCCTTCACTGCTGGGTTCCTGGAAGCTGTGAGTTCTTCTTCACTCATTCCTGCAGGGAACATGCTGCTGGCAGACTGTGAAAGGTCAGTCAGGCATTCCTCCTCTCTTGAGGCATCTGACACGGATGACAAGGTGCCCGTCACTTGCATTGAGGAAGCACTGGGAGAAGAAGGGTGCAAGCACGGGGACATCTTTTCTGGCAGAGAATCCATTGAGCCTTCACAGCTGGAGGTGGTGTAGATGGTGAATTTAGCGTCAGTGGAAACCTTCTGTGGTGGGAAGGGTGGAGCTGTCTGATATGTCACTGGGGTTTGCACAGGCAGAGAGTACCTGGACTCCCCACAGAGGAGTTTAGAGGTAGAATTCGTAGAAACAGCAGACTGTGGTGGTGAGCAATGACTAGAAGCTTTCAGCAGACTTGAGGAGATTTGGGCTGGCACTGAATCCACTGATTCTCCATATACAGACATAGTTCTTACAGACACCTCCTGGCACACTTGGAACATCTGTAGCTGGGACAGGTCCACTAGGACACTCCCTGCTGTTGGAGAGGTAACTTCCATCACCTGCAAGAGAATCAGGAAGAGTCTCTTTACTGTGCACAGGTAACATCATATAGAAGTGTCATAGTCTTCCAACTCCAGTGCCCTTACACAGTCTTCCAAGGCTCACAGAAGTTAGGTGTCAGGAAGAACTGCAGGCCTCCAGCCACTGACTAGTAGAGATAAGGAAATTCACACTAGAGAGACAAGAGAATGCAAGACCCCAGCATGGATCCAGTGGTCAAATTATCAGAGTGGTCCTGGCTGCAGCCTCACAAAGGGCTCCTTGAGCTGTCCACCAGGGCAAAGATCATGTGCCATTGTGGCTTGGGTGTGGGTGGCTGTGGGAAAACCCTGCTGGCAAAACCAAATAGAGAACATACTCTGACAAAGCTGGCACAGAGAGGGAATGAGCCTGTTTTTCTGGCAGGAATGATTAAAGTGCTTCCTCTCTTGCCCAGAATTTGCTACCCCAGGTCACATGAAATGCTTGGATATTTTACCAGATATATTATCTCTTGCTCCCTCCTGTAGCCCTCAGATCAAATGCCAGCTCTTTTTGCCCCTGAAACTGGCACCACTCCCAACCATGCCAAATCTCTGCTGGTTCCCTCTCTCAACCTGGCACATGGGTCCAGAGTCTTTGTGGCTTGAAGCAAAGAAAAAGCATCTCCATAGCAAACTGTGCTGTAACCTGTTTTACACTGTGTGTTTTTAAATGATTGCAGTGTGCATCACCCTAGACATGGTTGCATATTTCTATGGCTGATCCTGTGTGCATGGGAGGTCACAATTCAGTTTCGGTATATAACATTCTTGAGGATTCTTTGCAAGCAGCAGTACTGAATTTTGGAATATCTCACACCCCTTTCCTATTTCTATTTCCAATCCTACTCCACCTCTACGGCATATGAGTGAATTAAGAGTGATCCTGTTCCACCTGCTCAAGTCCCTGAAAGTTCCTACCTTGTTTTGCAACATGCATCTTCTTAGCCTGAAGACTGAGTCACAAAAAGTAGCAAGGAGGAAGACCCACCCATGTTTTGCATTTACTGTTTTTCAGGGACTCGAGCAGGGTGGAATAGGATCATACTAAACTATCTAAGTCCACTTCAGTAATAGGTGGAATAGGACTGGGCCACCGAGTTCCTTTACTAAGGGTTTGAAAGCAATTAAATAAATAAATAAATAAAACCCTGAAATAACTACTGGAGAGTATGGTCCTTCCTCCCACACCACAGAGCTGCCAGAAGGAGCTCCAGAGGTTCACACTGGCAGAGCTCCTGCCGAGGGACAAGCAGCAGGGGGCAGGGTATTCTCTCTAGCTTTAGAATTCTCTCTTCTTGTTCTCTGTAACAGCCCAGAGCTGCTGACCTTCAGGACACACTGCAGAACTCATTTTTCCCCTGGGTTTTTGAAAATGGGGCAGAATTATAATGGTGCAGAATGGGGAAGCAGAAGGAAAAAAAGTAAACTCTTAATTGTCCTGTTTGGCTGGTGGGTATAATTGCCCCAGTTTAGTTATAATTGGAGGCTGTTTTTCTTTCCAAGAAGTGCCCTTTTCCATTATATCTGCAATGCCTGATGTACAAAGACAGACACCTTTTTCAGAGTGTATCAGTCAGGATGAACAACAGAGATAAAGCCTGACCGCCACTTCTACTTATTCTAGTATCCATCAACATCCACCCCCACTCCTTTCACACAGCCTGCCCATGTTCTTACTGAGGATGCAGATGCTGCTGCTCTCCCCAGAGCTAATCCCTTTCAGAGACCTATGCAAACCACCTCACAGCTGGACCATTCTACTAGGCAACTCTAAATCTAGTAGACAAAGACAAAAGTGAAAGACATGTAACCTGTCCTCTCTACAAGGGAGTGGGATAACTTAAAGATCTGGAGAGTTCATAAACCCCACTGCAGTTGGATGATATACACTAACCATATTCCTGGAATGTGCAATCACTTTGGTTTGAAACTCAGATTAGCTTGTTTGTTTCTCTGCAATGAGGTAACACTAAGAGACAATAACCCAGAAACACCTGATTTCTAGCTTATGCCCATATGGTGCTGCAAGCAGAGCTGTACCATGACATCACAGGTAACTCAGCCAGTCACCACTCCTTCCCTCCAGTTCATTCACATGCTTCAATCCTGTTGGTTGAAATAAATCATCAGATGCTGCTGCAAATCAGGACTGCAGTGCTTGGGCAGAGCCGGGACTCAGGACCAGAAGAGAAGACACTGCTCTTGATCAGGAACTAGAATGGCTGAGAAGGAGGAACAAAGCTGAAGACTGACATTGCATCCCCCTTCACACTGTGCCAGGTTCAGGCAAGATCGTTCAGCTCTGCCCAGTCAAAATTCTGTCTCTCATGCAGCACCGAATGGGCACTGTCAAGAACAGAGCTGAGTTAGGGTTACTGGAGGGAAGAAGCGTAACTGGTTGAGCTGCCTTTGTTCTCATGTTGCCGCTCTCTGTGCAGCAGCAGATGGACCTTACCAAGGAGACTCTGCTGATACAAAACTGATAAAACAAACAAAAAAACCCCCAACAACCTTCCCTTCCCCTCCTGTCCCCTCCCCCCCCCACCCCAAAAAAAAAAAAAAAACCCCAAGAAGAGAGGCTGAGACCACTGAATAGTAAAGTACTGGCACCGTGGCAGCAGCCTGGAAAATTACTACAGCCTCCAGAAATGAGTCCAGTAGCATAACTAGGGCAGGACAACCAGGGCAGCAGCCGCAGCCACTAACCTGGGGAGGGAGGGATGGGGTGTGCAGAAAAATATCAAAAGCTACCACTGCCAAAAGTTTCTGTTGCCCCCAAGCATACCACTGCTCCAGACACCCAGCTGCTTCGTTATGCTTCTGACTGAGACTGTTAGTTCCATCACCTCCCATTCACCTACAGCTCAGCTTTAATAAGCAACAAAATCTGCAGCCCTCTCTATATGTCACCTTACCCCCTGCTGAGCAGAATTATCTCCATGCACTGGAGGAAAAATAAGTGAGGCACAGAAAGGGAGGGGGCTTGCCCAAGGCAAAGTGCTAGGCCAGGAGGAGAACTTTGTTCCTTGGCAGTGTGCTCGCACTTTCTGTCCACAATGCCTCAAGCAGCTATTAAATTCCATTCAACATCCTAGTCAATCTTTAAGTTTTGGGAAAGCAAATAGCATCTGCCTCATCAAAATGTTTAATTTCTGCTTGGCTCAGATAAAATCCTATCTGCCCAGGACACTGCAGACTAATGCTGAAGCTACATTATCGACCTGCTGGCAGGAATGTGCCTGAAAAGCTAAAAAGTGTCACCAGATGCTACATTTGCCACTGATTCACCAAACACACTACAATGACATACACATAGGAAAAATCCTTCCATAGCTGATGGCTCATCTCTATGCTCTCTGGAGCACAGAACTCATCCTTTTTGGGGGTTTACACTTCATTACACAACAGGAACCCCTCTGTCCTAGCTGGGGTATCCGAGTTCTATGAGGATGGCAAATGGAAACATAATACTCCATATGCCATCACTGAGCCATGCAGGGCCACTACCCACTCCTCACCTCTGGAGGCCATGCCCCTCCCACATCATCAAGCATTCAGGATGCTGTCACATGCCCATATATATATGAATTTCGGCCTATGCAGTATCGGCAGCGTACCTTCCGTCCATCAGCATACACCGCATAACCAGTAACTCGCACTCCGTTCGATGACCCTTCTGCATCAATGGTAACAGGCAGCCAGCTGATGACCAGAATACCTGGTGAAGGACCAAGTTCCACCTGGACATCGAGGGGTGCATCAGGAATTCCTAGAAGAGATCAAAGGGAATTTCTTTTTTATTTTCATCAATAGGAACACAGTTGCCAGGCTAAATCCACCTAAGAATTTGACACGAGGTTCTCACACCAAAGCCTCCAAACAGAAATGCAAAGCAATGCAATGGTTTGTCGAGATACTTGGGAGGCACAAGACAAAACCAGAGCAGGAAAACATGATGCTTTTGCTCTGTGAACTTTCAAGAAGCAGAAATCAGGGTTTTGCAAATGGAGCCACGGGTGAAGTGTAACGACCTGTGCAGCACAATGTATGCCTTTGATGGTGAATCACATCACCTGTCCCCTTGAGAAAGCACACTGCACACTTCAGCAAGGGTGGATGCCTCCTATTTCACTGAGAAATTTGCAAATAAAAAATTTAACTTATAAAAAAAATAAAATAAAAACTAGGGAAGACTGTTATAGTGAAGAAACAAAGAATTTTACACTACGGAATCCAGTGAAATCACCTAGCAAACTGCCCATCTTGCTTCCACTCCAGCCCCAATACCTGCTAATGGAGTAGTGAAGTGTACCACTGCTGACTTCTGCTCATGCTTCTCCAGGGGCAACTCCCAGAGCATCTTTGGGGGCCGGGCCTCCACCTTGGCAACATACTGAGTGTTAGGGTGCAGGTTGTGGAAGGTGTACCAGTAGACACCCGGCTTTATTGTGTCGCACTCTTCCTCATTGAGGTACACAGCATGATTGTAGTTGCTGTTGCATGGAAGCCAGGTGACTTCTGCTGATGCGGCTGTGATGTTTCTGACTTTCAGCAGAGTGGGGGCTATGCAGACATCTTGCCCTACGAAGAAAGTGCATCGCAGCCTATCAGAGCTGCCTTGTTCCGTCACACTCTGCACAGAGATCCGGTAGGCTTTTGTCTTTAAGTCCAGCTTCTCAACAATGGCTTTGGTTTGAGGGCCACTCTTCACGTTCTGCCATAGCTCTGCATCCACATAAATATTGTAGCTCTGTATCTCTGGGTAGCCGGCTGGCAAAAGCGGTGGTTCCCAGCCTACAACAATACTTCTGGCAAGCTGTTTGATCAGAACCAACTTTCTTGGATAAGGCACTGCTGTGTGACTAACAGGCTCGTCCTGGTCTCCTTCTAGCCTACCGGGCAATGGGCTGACACTGGTTTCTTCAGCAGAATAATCACTTTTCTCTCCACTGCTGGTGCTTGTACTGACAAAACTCTTCTCGTGGTATGAGCTATGAGTAAGATCATTTAGCTCGGGAGGCAGAAAGGTCACGAGGTCATCGTCTGAAACTCGTTCAACAAAATTTGAGGGGACCAGCCCTCTCCTGCCATCCATCAGCTCCCCTAAACAAGAAACAGGAAACCTGTTACCACACTCACCCTTCAGACTTTAAACCTGACCATGGAATTGGCAAAAGGCAGCAGCATCACTGCCCAATCATTATCCCATCACCACAAGGAACAGGAAAAGCCCTCTCAGGTCACATTAGCACAATGCTGACAGGGAGGTCTGCTCTGTCCCACAGGCCTTGGGACATTCCCTAGTGCATTCCCAAATACTGCTAAATGTCTGCAGTAATGAGGCTCCACCGCTCCCCTTGGCACTACCTAGAAAGGTTTTTAGGTATTTCCCCTAGGCTCCCTTTTCTATATTTCACCCCATTGCTCCTGGTCACACCTCTTTAACTCTCTCACCACTTCCTTCACCAGCCTTTCCAATCCATGCAGTTTCTCACCACAGCCCCTTGGGTCATCTCTTAGCACATGTAAGCAGTTTGTACTCTTCTGATCTTTCCTCATAAAAAAACTTCTCTCTCCAGTTCCCTGATCCTCTTTGTAGCTCTGTTCCGATGTCGCCCCAGCTTGCCTGTTGAATTCTGGAACAAAGGTACCCGGAAAGAAACCCAGGGAAAACACATGGCCTCCATGTTCTGTAGTGAGGTGGCTACAGCACAAATCAGATGACTTGTGGGACCATGGCTGCTTGTAATTTGCTGATTCAAGTTCCAGTGACAAAAGAATCAACTGAAAATGTGCATAGCAGAAAAAGGGATAAAGAATGAGGTGAAAGCAGAAGCTAAAAAAAACCCAGCAAAAGCAGAACAAAATAAAGAGCCAGAGTAGGCAAGAAGTCAGCAGGGCTATACTCACGTCTGCTTCCAAAAGGAATCTGAGTGACTTAGGAGTTTGGGTCATATGAAATAAAACTTAGTGGTGCCTATATTCATTTTTAGATAGATCCAGAAAGAGATTTTGGCACCCAACAGCAATACACAGGCACCACTGAGATTCCCACAACCCCTGCTCAGCTTCTGCCCGACTCTGTAGGCACCCAAGTTTTCACCAGTAAAGTCTCTTATGTGTCTAAGTTTCTGTGGATAAGTGTGGCACACAATCACCTCAGTCCTGATGCTTCTAAGCTGCTTGATGCTTAAGTCTTGACTGACTGGTTTTTGTGTTTATTTTAGGGAATCAGACACCCATAAACCTAGTTCAATTACTTGGGGGGTGAGATGAAATCTGGAGTACAGGGGGATTTGTAAGAGTTCGTTAGAGAATTATTGGTTCTTTTACATTGAAAAACTCATTCAGTTGGCTTGCTTGAATGTGTTATAAACATAAAGCTGATGAAAAAATCATAGCCAAAGGGTAGGGATATGGAAGAGTGTTGATAGTTGAAGGACTTCAGGGGTGGTTGCACCTCCTTCAATTCCTCCTCCAATCCTGCCATCTATGGGAACTGAGGCCCTAATCCTGCAGAAACCAAGCTGCCTGGCCCTTCTTCCCAAGCCCAGCAAGCAATCAACAGCACCTGCCAAGTCAACTAAGGACCTGTTTCTGCTGGAGCTGAGCTGCCCAGCCCTTCTCCTCAAGTGCATGGGTAGCCACCAGGTCTGGCCATGTCCTACCAGTTCGAGTCAAAGGCCTGATCCACACTGCACCCCTCCTTTTCAACATCCTAGATCCATTGTTGGAGAGCTTTAATGAGAAGTCCAGGCATCAGCATTAGTGCCACCCTTATTTAGTACCCTCACTAATCGTGTGGAAGAAACGGCCATCAGAATACTGAAGAAATTCACATATGATATTATGAATTATTAAGGAGAAAGCATGAAAAATATTACAACAGATAAAATATACAAAGGAACCAAGAGAGACCAAAAATCTGGGAAGAAAAAAAAAACAGCTAATCCAGACGAGGAAAAATAATCCAAAGCACAAATATGAAAGAGCTAGAGAAGGGAGAGATGCTTCGTTTCCCAGAGTGCTGTCCAACATCTTGGGAGTCATCTGTTCAATTCCCTGCTCTTCAAATGATATTTATGTGCCTAAAAATGAAAGGTAAGTGGCTATGAGAGTCTTCAGAAGAGCCTAGGTTCGTAACTCCCATAGATTCTGAAGATTCTACTAGATGCCCTTCTGCATCTTTAGGCACTTAAGTATCTGTAAAAATAGGGATTGTTGCCACTCTCTGGCTCAGCACTGTGTCTTCTTTCCTGGCAAAGCAAGTTCGTAAGTGCTTATAGAACATGTCAAATACCAATGAGAGAAGAGCTACTTAATGCAGTGCTCTAGGTCCACGGTATGCCTAGTATATTAGGAGATACTTGTCAAGAACT
Organism: Alligator sinensis; assembly: GCF_000455745.1. Taxonomy (NCBI): domain Eukaryota; kingdom Metazoa; phylum Chordata; order Crocodylia; family Alligatoridae; genus Alligator; species Alligator sinensis. The sequence continues at coordinate 133,361 of NW_005843051.1, forward strand.
AATACAAGGCAATGCCTCAAGCCCTTGCCATTTTGTGGGAAATATCTGGTACTTATGGCTAAGGAATCAGAAATAGTTCAGGTGGTACATCACAGATGTAAAAACCTGGCTCTCCTCAAATTGATGGAAAAATAAATTCCCATTGATTTCCCCTGAATCTCAATTTCGCCTTCTGGATTGAACTGACCCTAGCATACAGGTGCATCCTTATAAAAGTTATGGGAGCAGTGCTTGCTAATTTTGGCCTGATGACCTTTTATTTCCTAGTAACTGCAAATTCATCAAATTCCTCCCCCTATTCTTAATGATGTCAAGGTTTTACAGCTTCCTAGTTAAGTCTCATTTTATCAAACGCACCTTCAAAGAAGCCATCCTCATCCATGTCCCCATAGATGTAAATATACTCTCCAGCAGTCAGAGGGAGCTCTGCCTCCGGGTTTTCATTAGGTCCATCAAAAGGATTATAGCTGAAAGAGTTGCAACCATAGTGTTTATTTTGCATACCAACTTCCTCATCAAAACATCCAAGCAGTCACACTAGACCTGTACACTGGTCCACTGAGGCTGGTCTCCTGCTTCTAGACATGTCTCAGAGGAATACCAAAGTCATTGCTCATGTTTAATGCTAAATCTCTAATGTGGGTTGTTGGAATCGAATCTATGTTCACTTTCACAAGGGAACAGATGTTTTAGTGAAAGTCTGAGTGAAGTGATTGGAAACACAAGCATTCAGAAACCAATTTTTGAAAACCTTATGCAAGTATGTAACATTTTTCTGAATTATAATTTAAAATACTAAAAATGGGGGATTTTTAACTGAACTTTGGTCTCAAAGTTGTTGGGTTTTTTTCCAATTGTTTATTGAATCCATTAAATAATAAAAATGTTAGCCCAAGCCAAAAATTTTGTTGCAAAAATTGGAAGTTTCAAGGTTTGGACTAATAATTTTCCAATTTTCAATTTTTCAGGGGGTTTCTTTTTTAAATAAAAACTTGAAATTTTTACAGAATGCAAGAATTTTCGCAATTAAAAAAAAAAGAGCCGCAATCTTTAAAAGTTTTTCAAAAGGAAATTTTTACTCCATGTTCCTGACTCAGCAAGCCATGCTTGCAATGGTGCTTGTGTGCATCTGGAAGCATTATTTCTATCTGTGCATTTACTAAAGGCCATAGGAATCCCTAAAACTGATCAGGCCCATGATCCAACTAGCCTAGTATCTCATCTCCGACAGCGGGTGGTGTTGGATGCACAGAGAAAGATCAGAATAGACAGTTTTGGAATAACCTGCCCCAAAATTGAAGACTATGCCAAACATCCTACGATCCTTCAAATTCTGCTTAAATCCCCTAGACCAGTGCTTCTCAAAGTGGTGGTCTGCGGACCGGTGTCAGTCCAGGAACCACCGGTCGCCGGTCCGCAGCGAGTTGCCAGGAAAGAAAGAAATATATTTTCAGAAGCATAACATTGATATGTCATAGCGCCACAGTTCGTACGTTCCAACACTCCAGGTGATGTCACGCTGTGCGAGGTGAGGAAAGAGAAAGAAACAGCCGGTCACGCATTTGTGTGGCACTGTTGCACGCAGTTGCTGCTACCGGCTGAACTGGGCACCGGTCCCTGGCCCACTGGAAAAAAATTTGCTGGTCTGCCACATCAAATGGTTTGAAAAGCACTGCCCTAGACAACATTAAGGACATTAGAATCAGAAAAACAGAGCTGGAAGGGACACCTAGAGGTCATCTAGTCCAACCCTCTGCCTGAAACAGGATTATCCCTGTCCAAACCATCATATATAAAATTCTTGTTTAACCTGTTAGTAAATCAACACAGTCAACCCTGACACAAGGCATAATACCCTCACCTGCCATGGATAAAGCAGCGGGACAATGATGGTCAGTGCCCTGCTCCTGCAAGGGTTAAAATGCACTCAAGAGATCCAAGGAATAGAGCCCCCCCCCACTATGGAGGAAGGCTAAAACCCCCATACTCCATACCAATCTGACCATGGGGTAAAATTCTTTCCTGATGCCAAATATGGCAATTGGTCTGCCCCTGAGCGTTGTGCGTCGTGCAGTACCTGTATCGAGCTAAGAAGACCTGGAGTTTTGCGGGGCCTTGGTTCCCTGGCTCTGGAATTAGAGAGACGCTATCGACATCCAGTTCTTCCATTTCGCTTGCAGTGTCCACCTACCAAACAGACAAGAATAGGGATCAGGGTTGGCTATGACTGATCAAAGGAATAGAACAGCAGTGCAGCAAGTGAAATCCTATTCTCAGCTGGTGCAAAGCTGCCTGATTGCATCAGATCACTATATTGTATGTGGTAACAGAAAATGGTTTATCCTATCTGTGAAAATTGTTCTATTAAGGAAAGAAGAGTGGGGACAGACATGTGCTTATCTCCAGGACTTCAAAATTTACCAGGCACCTAGGCCCAAATTCTATTCCACCTCTAAGGTGTCTAAGTCACTGGAATTTCCTTATCAGTTATCACTGACTTTGACAATGTCTTGGAGACCGGAACAACTGCTAGGGGAACCCCTCCCTGCTCCTGGTGTTTGTGAGAGCAGTCATTTCAGCTGTTAGGTGATGGATGGGCTCATTGCTCTGCTCATTCAGCAGCCAATACATCTTACTTCTTTAGCCGATTAAGGGTCTGTAGCATTTATTTTTAATCCTTCAAGCAGCTCTGTAGATTTTGATGCCATATTACAATAGGAAGGAAGTGCAATTTTTCCCTGTGCCAATTCAGCAGCTAAACAGAATAAGGATTTTGGGTCAGCTATGATATTTTTACTTTACCAGTGTCTTGTCAAGACACACTGCAAAGCCTAACTTGAAACCAGTTCAGGTTGGTATTTAGAGCGAACTCTGCTTTCTCTGATGCAAATACAATTTTTAAATGTAGATCCATTGTATGTACCAGGAAATTCCATGCACTCCTCTAAGTACTTCAGCTGCCTCAGTTAATCTTTGACAGAGTTCAGTGGCATCTTTTTCAGAATAGTACATTCACAGGGTTTATCTTGGAGCAATGTGAGATACCCTGCAAGCTTTAATTCTGACCTAACTGCATGGATCATACCAGCTATGATCTCTAGCTCTAGACAGCCCTGTTTTCAATGCAGTGTTCCAGATGCCTAAAATTTAGCCTGTCCTTCAGGGTGGGATCTGCCAAGTCCACACTGCCATTTCAGAATCTTTCAGGTGTCCTGGATTTTCTTTTTGATTTCAAATTCAATAGTCTGCATTGTATTCAATGTGCAACTGATTTCTGTGCTGAAAGCTCTGAAAAAAAGTGAGGCTTGTGGATCTAACTTTGCTGAGAAAGTACGGGTTCTGCTCTGTGACAAAATTAAATGCCATCTGATGCACAACGTCCCTTCCTGTGAAACACACATTAATGCAAGTGTACATTCCCTGGGGTGTTCAGAGGTACAACTAAGACTAGCTAATTGGCAAGGGGAAAAAAGTCCCCTCATCTTAAAATCACGCACAACAAAAACTCACTAAATACATTGTCTATCATTAAACTGCTACCAAAAGCAGCACGTGCTCAGCAATGGAAACCAACTATGAAGTTGACTACGTGCAGCCAACACTGAGCATGACTATAAAACACATGGCCCACACTGGGAAATATGCTGATGGGAACCTACCACAAAAATAAGTTAGTGCAGTCCATCTGAATAAGACACATGGTAGTGCCCATTAAGCGCAGTCCTCCCCACTGATGACTCTTTTTCCAGTTGTTCCACGACACTGCATACAGCTCCACCCAGAATCCCTGTTGGCCCATCTCTCAACCTGGCACATATGATTAGTATAGCCCCACCCTCCATGAGGTGAAGCTGAATCACGTTGTCCTGCAACTCATCTGCATATACATTTTTGGAGCATCCCAGGACTTAGAACCAGGACCAGGTGTTCTTGTTAAGTCAAAAGTGGGGTCTAATTAAGACATGGCTCCTTTGTGGGGGGTATCTGAAGTACACGCACATACTGAGCAATGAGGTACCATGGCTTGAAATGCTGTTGACACTGCTGTGGCCCAGCCCAATGATGTATGTGTCAAATCACGAGCCTTTGGCTTTGGACCAATATCATGCGTAGTTTGTAACATATAGCCCACCGAGCCCTGCCAGTGAGGGCCCAGAGGCATAGAGAGGGTCAGCTGGGGAGACTCAACTGCCATTGGGCAACCAAGACGATCGACCACCTTCTCTGGCTCTGCACCGGAGCCAAGGAGGTACGGAACAGGGTGAAGCAGCTCTGCAGTGTCAACCAGCTAACCAGAGAAGCGGTGCTGTACGGACACCTCGCCAAACACCAAGAGAACTCATCGACCCATTTTGACCAGTTTGCATCTTGGGTCAGGAGCATCCTATGGAAAGCCAGGAACCTCCTGTTGTACAGGCACATGGATGTAGAGGTGGTAGGCTGTATGAAAATGGCTTTGAGCAAACTCCAGACCTACTACCAGAAATCGGTAGTGGAGGATGGAGAGGACATGGCCAAAGCCACCTGGCACAGAGACACGTAGCACGGGATCTTCCAAATTCCCCCTAGTGAGGAAGAGGAAGAGACAAATGGAGCCAAGGACGGCAATAGCGACAGCAGCAGTGGGTCCTCTAGCAGGAGCTAGAGCAACAGCGACATGGACAACAGGTGAACTGAGTCTGTGACCCCGCAAGTGGGGTGGGGATGAAAGGAAGGGGTTGCCTGGTCTGGTTGGTGTGTGTGTGTAACACATGGGGCAGATATTGTAACAGGTGCAGGTGGCCAGCAGACCTTTGCACGGGTGCACAGGCATGGTTTTTGTAACAGGTTATGGTTTTCTTTGTGGAGTGGTCAGGAACTCTAGGAGGAAAAGAAAAGAAAAAGAAAAGAAAAAGGGAAATACTCACCTGCAGAGGGAACCGCGGCGAAGTCGGAGCCCGAGGAGGGACCTGCGCAGCTCATTAGCCGCACCTTTATACAGTTGCAGACAGTGGATGATGTCAGACGCAACCACCGGCCGGCAGAAATAAAGCAGGCTGCTGGCAAGGAGGAGGGGAGACGAGCGTCGCTGGCGAGGGCACCGGCAGGAGAGGGCTCGTCGCCGGCGAGGGCACCAGGAGAGGGCTTCCCCGAGCTCAGGCAGAGGCAAAAAGAGCCGGGAACAGCTTCTCCCAGCAGGGGAGGACGCCGCAGAGCACGCAGAGGGACAGATGCTGCTGGCGGCAGTGAAGGGGGCCAGGAGCCAGAGACGGCCCCTCGAGACTGGGAACCTGGACAAAAGAGCAGATGGGAGCAGGAAGATCTCCTCACCAATAGTCTCAGCAGGACAGCAGGAGAGACCAATGCATCTCAAAACACCAGACCAGGTGGGACTGTTGAGGGCCCTGGAAGAGCTGATGAGGAGCACCAAGGGGGAGCCGGGAGGCAAAAGCAGCAAGAGGGGCTGCAAAGTATGGCCCTCGGGGGCATCGAGCTGCCCCAGCGGGCAGCACGGGGGAAGATACCCACCGGAGGACCATAGCAGGTCCAGCAAAGCCTGAGGCTGGGCGACGAGGGAGAAGAAGAGGGGACTAGCCCCCAGGCTACCAAGGCTGCACATAGGGCCAAACTTGGACCACGAGGATCAGAAGGTGGGCACTGGTGATAGGGTCCAGGGAGCCAGGGAAAAGGGGTGGCTAGGCTCTTTAGTGTGTTTTCAGTGATTTTAGTTTGCATTCCTTTTTGTTACCCACTGTTGGAGGGGTTGAGAGGTAGGGCAGGTGGAGCCCGATTGCTGTTTAATTCTCAAGAGGGTGGTAGCCTTAGAGAAGGGAAGACTGCCTCGAAGCACGGGGAAGGTCTTGAGGGCTGGTAACACAGGACCCACATGGCAAACATAGTCAGGGGCTCAACAGTCAGGGATCTGGACAGGAGGACATCTGTGACCCACCTAGGCTGGGTATAAGGGCGAGGTAGAGGGGAGGTGGAGCCTTGCAGAAGACCACCAGACAGGCATCCCACCGTCAAGAGACTCTCTCAGTGGGTGGACAGCCCCACTGAAGCAAGATTTAAAGTCGTGGCAGGCGAGATTGGGGAGGGGGGGGGAAGACTACACAGGAGGTAAAAACTTCGACTTAATGGAACACCAGGGACGAACGGGTAAACCTCATTGTACATACGGGCCAGAGCAGCACGTGACAGGATGTTCAAGGCCAGACGGTCACACTCATGTATACAGATATTTATTTTTACAAAAACAAAAAAGTAACATATAAGTAGGTGTCAAAGTGCTGCTCAAAAGTGTGTTTATGGAGTATTTGTGCTAAAAACTTGCAGCAGTTTAAAAAAAAAAAAAAAGGTAACATGCATTCATTCTGGATAAACTAGGTGCATGGGTAGTATATGATATGCAAATCACTAAAGCCATGTTTAATTTCAAGTTTATTGTTTTCAGATTTGCTGCTCACTTCCACGTAGTCAGGGAGAGCAGGGTCTGACAATAAGAAGAGTAGGAAGGGGCTGCCAGGGGAAAAAGTTGAAGGGAGGCAGAAAGCAAAGACCTACCTGACCCCCCCCTCTCCCAGATTTATTTTCCCTGCTGTAGCAGTGAGAAGGGAACAAATATATATGTTTTCCATGTATAAGATTTAATTAGGGGGGGGGGGTGTCTTATAATCAGGATCATCATGTTTTTGAGTAAATATGGTATTATCACTTTTCATTCCTATTCTAAGGCTAGTCACTTCTCTCTTAGACTAGGAAAAGGTTAACATCCCACAAACAGGAGAAAGTAAAAGATGGGTTCTGCCCTAGAGACCTGCCCCTTACAGGGAGAATCCTCCAAAGCTCTGGGCATCAATGCAAAGAACTGGACCTCTCCCTGTCCGGCACTGGCTGGAGAGAAATCCAGCTTGTGTTGTTACGTAAAGATGGCTCAGGAGCCCACAGTTCCTCATGGGCGTAGGGTGCTTGGGCTAGGAAATCCATGTGTGGGTGTGTGCACCTTAAATCATCAGGGTGTTCTGCCCTGTTCCATTTGCTCACTGGCCTTAATCAGCATGGCTGCACTTCTCTGGCTCCTACCTGCTTTAGGACTTCCTGGGAATGTGACTGGTTGGAGTGGGAAAGCCCCTGGGTAACTGAGTAGGCCAGTCTTGACAATCCTGGCTTCAAAAGTCTAGAACTTTAACACTCTTCTGTGAAAAAGATGTGATGTCTGATAGTCTGAGGAAAATCAGGTCAGCTCTTCCTGAATCTAAGGGCAGTGAAACAAGACAAGTGTATTTGATACACTGCTCCCACCACAGAACACAAATGCTTGCAATGTTTTGCTTTGAACAGCAAATGAACCAAGGCTCAACATCTGTAATTTGGCAAGAAAACAAACACCCCTCACTAAGTTTTCCATGAACTCCTCTAGCATGAGAACTGCCAATTTACAATCTCTTGTAAACCAGGACAGCTCTCAACCCCTGAAACATGAAGCTCCTTCTCTTCTTTGCTTTGTAATCCACCTTTTACTGTACAGGATATGTTACACAAAAGTCACAGAACACCAAAATTAACGTACAATGGATGTCTTTAAGTGCCAACCCCTTTGTGCATATACAACATTATGGCACAGTCTGTAATTATACAATCTGAGAATTTCTCCAACATTACAACCTGTCATACCAATCTCATCTGCAGGCTTAGATCTACATGTATGCCACATTTTTCTAGTGTGTGCATGTCAAAGAGTACCTAAATGTAGCTGCTAAGTCTCACAATTTTATCACAAGGTTTACAATATTTGATGTTCTTAAAGTTCCAGGTCTTGGAGTCATAGGATGTCAAGAAAATCCAGCTTTCCTTGAAAAAAGTAACTTTTTACTCTAGAATTAGAGAGCAAAGCTTGACAAAATGAAAGGAGGACAACCTAAGGTCTCCAAAAACTGCAGGCAAAAAAAGATTTCTGAGTGCTATTTATTCTGCACTGATATAAAAATAGGAAAGACTTCCTTGAGTAAATTACTACAGAAGAACTATAACATAGAAGTAAAGAAAACTTTATGGAGCAAAATTAGAGCAAAATTTGCCTACTATATGTCCAAGCCTGAGCCAAATCCTATTTTGTCGCCAAGATGTAAAAATAGTATTTAATATCACTTCCACAGAATTTACAACAGATTCCACTCTATAAGACTAGGCTTGGCCAACTGTATATGCTCAAAATGGTTCCACTACAGCTACTAAGCCATCTAACTCTGAGTCTGCCTGCTACAGCATATTCACTCTGTGTAAGCCTCCAAAACTTCATTCAAAGAAATGCTCTGATGGAAGAGAACCCATCTACCTTTTCAGTTCTCTGATTGGGTCTCTTGCCCAGGAAGCAAGAGGCTCAGGTTCCAACTCCCTTTCTGAGGGAGTCTGCACCTACAATTCACACTTGCTCTGCAAAGTAGCCAAACCAGCATGCCATGGGCTAGGGAAGCCTACAAAAACTATCCTCTTGAAGCTGGCTTGGTGGGCAGCCAAGAAGGAAAGATACGTAGAAGCAGACAGAAAGCACATAAAGAGAAGCCAGTCTCTGTGGCTGGGTTAGGCACTGGACTGGAAAAAAAGAGCAAGCCATGGATTTTATGCCCTGTTCCTGCTCCCAGTGCTATTTCTGCGTTTTGTATTGAATGCAGTATAACCTCAGAAATCTATTTTTCAAAATTCCAGAATTCTCAAAAATCTGGCACTTCAAAAATATATACTACATCAGGAGTTTTCAACCTTTTTTGACCAGTGTACCCCAGCGGCCGGTCACGTGGGCGGCAGGGGAGGAGTAGTAGCAGCAGCACGGGGTGGTGGATGGCAGCAGCAGCCACCGTGTGCAAGCTTCCTTCCCTGCATCCAGCCGGCCGGGCAGCGCCAGACTACGCACTTTTCTTATATTTCAAAAACCCAGGATTTTCAAATTTCCAGCAGGTGCTAGGTCCCAAGGATGCCAGATTTATGAGGTTATACTGTATTCCTAGATCTCTCCACAGGCACTTCAAAGCTCTTGGTCTATGATGTTCCTGAGAGCAGCTGCTAGGGATATCCCAGAGCAGCTTCACCACCACATTTCCAGACCTGGTATGTGTGAAGGGGAGAAGATGGGTAGGGAATGCTCATAGTCCCAGCAATGGTGGGGATGCAGCATACACAAACCCACTGAACCCAGCAAAGTACATAGAATCCATAGTCACTGTTCATTCAAAAGCATGACCAGGGGAGTTACTACTGTCTTCTGCATAGTAGAGTAGCATTTTACACACTTGACCAGAAAGTGGAAGACCTGAGTGGGAGGCTCTCCTCAGCCACAGCCCAAGAGAGTGCTCTAAATACTAAGCTGCAGCAGATCCTGAAGAGAAGTGCTCTCCACAACCTCTTGCTGAAGAAGCTGGACAGCCAACACTACAAGAGTTGAGGAGCCAGAGAGGGTGAGAGCAAACGAAAGATAGTCAGGGCTCTGTCCCAGAAACAAAATAAATGCACAAAAAAACTCCCCATGGAACTCAAAAAACTGATATACCATTTCACAGAGCTCTTCTCTGGCTGTTTTCTTTTCAGAGTGCAATGATCTGCACCAGTGACGACACATAGGGGGTGCACATGCACCCCCGAGAGCGCCAGTGTACCCCGAGACTGGCCGCGGTTGTCGCTTAGGCAACGGGCAGGGGGGGCAGGCAGGAGCGCCGGTCCCCCCCCACCGCAAGCACCAACCACCTCAGTCAGTGGGACTGTCTGCAGGGGGACTCCCCCCAGTCAGCAAGATCGGCCAGGGGGGAACCCCCCTGGTCCCCCACTCACTGACTGGTCACCCAGGGGCCACATGGCCCCCCTGACTAAGGCAGCACCAGTCGCCCATAATCTGCACAAAAGCCCACCACATAGTATGGCCAAGTGAAGAAAGTGCAAACTTCTGCAACAACTTTCTGCAAGTTTTCTTCATTGATTTCTCTAGTTCTTGGATACAGGTTTTAACAGGCAGTCATAAGTGTAGCAATGCAGTACTAGTATATATGATACCACTACTGTCTTACCCTCCAGTGGCTAATAAATAGGGACACCAGAAGCAACAGCCAACACTGACCTCTGGAGTGGGGCAGGACTTCGGACTGTTCTGCACCGATTCTGATTTTGAAGAGCTTGATTGGGACTCCATTTTCTTGGCCGGCTTCTGTGAGGCACCAGCACTTGGGAGTGGAGTTTTGGTGACGCTAGGTGCGGGGTCAGAGACCTGAGGTAACGGCTCCAACTCCCCAGTCCCTTCATCATTCGTTGTCTTAGTGCACTGAAGAACAGGAGATGCAGGGGCAACATCAGGATCTGAAACCAAGCATTTCACTGGTTACTCCAAGCAGAAGGAAGAGCAAACGATAGCAGCTGTGAGCACTCTGCTGTCTTTAGCATAGTCAGCCTATCTTGAGGGGAGCTGTCCAGAGACACAGTTAACAGGACCATAGGAAAGTAGGGCTGAAAGGGGCCTCACAGGGGCCTCTGCAAATTACAAGTTGTGAAGGGGATCTCAGCCCTGATCCTTCTCACACCTCACACTTTTGTCACTCAGGGGCAGCCCCACTGAAGTCACGGGATGAAACTAGTCTAAGCGAGGGAGAATGAAATCTTCAGTCCTACATGCTACCATAGGACAGATCCTATCTGCATAGGAGTTGGGAAAGCTTCTAGGCTTCATTATGACTGCCTGGTCCTGTGGACTTTTCTGCCCCAGCACTAAGGGTGAAATAACTTATACCCTCACAGTCCCAAGGTAACCACACGCCAGTCAAAAACTGGTGAAGTATAAGTGCATGCCATCCCATACCCAATGTCTATGTCAAGGAGGGAAATGGGGGCAGTTGGATCAGGAGCTGACTATGTTGGCTTTACACTGATTGATCAGGGTCCCCTCTCCCCTCGCTGGAGGAATTCTCAGCTTTCTTGTTACAGTCATATGCTCATTAATTTGTCCCACCTGAAGAAACAAAGAAGCTGGGCTGGGAAAAGAATCTGGCCTAGAGCCTCTATTATACTATGGAGCTCAGCTGAGCAACGCCTTCTCATGCCCTAGAGGGAAGCACTCAAGTCAATGCATATTGATCCCTCACTCTCAAGTAACATATTGTTCAAACAGCTACAGACAAGTTTTCAAGTAATATGGTAGAGTATTATATAATCACTTTCTACAGTTTCATTTACACTAATGCTTTATGATGTACCCTTTCATGGTCAAATGTGTTAAATATCTCTTAAAGACTCAGAATCTACCATAACTTATCAGTTGGTTTTAACAACTAAAATGTTAAATATATGTAGTTCCAAAACATAACAGATCTCAGACAATTGTTCATAGGGTTTTTCAAGAAAGGCATAAGAAAGATTTAAAAAACTGCCAGTATTTGTCCCAAATGTTTCTATTTTCCAGGGGGATACAGGGAAATCTACAGCCAGGAAAGCCAACAGACAATGTATTCACGATCAAAACACCTATCAGCATTTCCAGTAATTACCCTTCTCCCAATGACCACCCTGTGGCTGCGGGGTGGAAGAACAGGGAGCAAGTGGAAGATCACAAGTCACCAACGTGGAGGTGAGAAGGTCAATCTTTCCTGTTTGTAGTCGGAAGTGTTTGAGTTCCTGAGACAGGAGACTGAACTGCTCTGTTTGGCTGCGGCACTGATCCTCAAGGTCTCTCACCCGGGCCTGACAAGGAAAAGTAAAGGCAGAGTAAGGCACAAGAACAGCCCTAAATTGGCAACAGACCTCCGAATGACAGTTACCTTTGTTGGGTCCTTCCACACAATGGAGCCCCAGAAGGGGCCTAACAAATTGAGCTGCCCAGGGATGGTCCATACAGGTCAGCAGCCCCCTGTCAGTCAGCCCTCTGAAAATCCCACCCTCGCTAGCAAGCTTGGGAAACATTCAGCTCTAAAACACACTGATCCAATACTCGAAATCCACATTACAGGAAATGACTGCCTGGGGATAGGGAGATGCAAGTCAAACCAAGGCTTTGATATGGGGCACTTGGGGATGGAGTGTGGATTTTCACTGTTGTTTCAAACATCAATGTCTGATCTCCAAAAGGGACTGATCTATTAACTCTCCATCCACCCAGCCACACAAAAGGGATCCAGGGAGTCCCTGTGTGATCCCAGGACTCCAACAACCCTCAGTGTCATCCTCCTGGCTTTTGTCCCTCTGACAAGAGACTCTAGACAGCCCCAGAGCAGCAAGGACAATGAGGGACAGCATTGCATCAGGCACAGGAAAGGTGGGAAGTAACTGTTAGCAGAGGAACCTTTGAGGACATCTAGGGGTTCACTTGCAGGGAAGTGAAGGGCTTGTTTACGCTAGGAAATGAGTGTGAATGTTCATAACCTCAGCATTTCCACCCCCGCCTCCAACTTTCCCCTCCAAAATAGAAATAACACTGCACTCCTTTGGCCTCTGAACCTAGAGATCCCACACACCTGTCTTCTCCCGAGATGTGGGCACACACATTCCTAATGGGTCACTGTTTGGCTGATCTCCCCATGCTGAGTTCTCACCAGAACAGGAGAAACCAAGGCTCACAGTTCATCAGTATTCTAGGTACTCAGGCTCCCCAACCCCTTCCAATAAGCAGGGGAGACTGCCAGCCTGGCACTATAGCATTGTAAACATTGCCAAAAAGATGCCAGCCAGCTTTATTCCAGATCAGGTTTTTCAATGTTGTTCCTAGTTTCCACTGCTAATCATTAATGGCTCTGACTACTCTTCACTCTTCAATATCCAATGAGAGCAGGTTCTGTTCATTAGCTATGGACCTCTATCCAATCCTAAATTATTCCATCTACTCCCCTTTGCCTCCAGGATTCCCAATAGTTCTACAATATTAGTATCATAGTTTAATAGGCCTCAATTACATAATGAAAAAACTTGCTGTTCTCAATGTGGCAAACCCCACTGAATCAAAACCTTGAAAAATCATGAGAATGGCTTAAAATCATGACTTTTAAACTAGAAACTGGTTGCATTTTTTGTATTTTTTCTACTTTCTGAGGCTGTAAGTTCATTTAAGTTATATTTTCCAGTTTTTCTCTGCAGCCATGAGAGCTAGAAATTGCCTTTAAAAAAAAAAAGCTAAGAATCTTCATTTAAATGTTGTTCTCTTAAGAACTAGTCTTAAGTAAGACAGCAAATATAAAGTACATGCCAAGAACCAAGAGAAAGAACAACACTTCTCATCCCTTTTTCACATTTTATATTATTTTAATCTCACACTTAAGAGAATAGCTTCAAAAACCTCAAACAAATTGTTAGATGCACATGAATTAGAGGTACAGAGAGTTTGGAATAGGTCTGATAATCTCAATAAAGCTCCCAAAATCCCATTTGGTTAGATTTTGTTGTTGCTGCTGCTGCTTTGGAAAGAGAAAAGGTTTTTAAATAAGAAGTGCCCTGCTCTGCCGAAGCAGCAGTGGTAGCACCTATAATTACTAGTTTTGTTTTTGGGAGATGACATCATGCAAGGCATGATAGAAGTTTAGTTTAAATATATGCATGAGGCAGTAAATTAAGGTTAAACTGCAGGAGGAGGATGCCCTGCTTGGTAAGATCGTATCAGTACCTGCATGCAATCCAAAGTATTCTGTCAGCAAAGAAAAGAACAGAAAAACATTTAAAACCGTACAAGCAAAAATATCAAGAAACAGCAAAGCATAACAAATTCCTCAATTTGGGTAAAATTATTGTCTCCATTAGTCTGCAGCATGTACCAGGTTCCTTTCTGACAACTCCTAAATACATATCAACTTCCACAGGCTAAAACATGAAAGAAGCTGCTATATAAACCCTGCCACAAAAACACACTCTCTGAATCATGAAGTGTTTTACGGTAATAGCTTCTAGTCTTATGTCTCAAATTCATTTCTCCCAGTCACAGAGTTTTAAGGCTCACTATTGGTTTTAAATACTCTCACCTAAATTTTCTCCTGAAAAAGAGCTCTGCTCTGCTGGATATGAAAACTATGAAAGTTTCGACAGCGTCTCTTGCATAAAAATGCAAGACAATGGCTGGGGCAAGACTGGGTTGTGGTAACAAGACGGCCACAAGAAAATTAAACTCCGCTAATGTTTGCAACCCATTAGGTGTCAAGACAGTGAAGCATGAGGTACCCAATACCAGACCCATGCCATAAAATAACAGAAGTGATGGTTAAAACTGTTGGCAGAAACCTGACACTCATCATATATGAATCTCCAAGCTAAGAAAGCGAGAGAAATAGGTTAAGCCAGTGTAACTAGAAGAAGGCAAGGAAACTACATGTATACTTTAACTGAACTAGCAACTAAAGAAGTCAAAAGACTGAATATGTATCTCAAGGAAAACCTGTAGAAGGTGCAGGTACAGGAAAAATGTCCTGTACGTGACATCCTCACATTTCTCAAAACAGGCATCCAATGTCTAAGGTGTATGTCTGGAGCTTTTTAAATGGACCATCACCGGTACAAGCTATTACAAGTTTGCCCCACTGATAAACAAATACCCAAAGACAGGTCCAGTAACCAATACCTCTAAGTATCCTGTTTGACTACTCCAGGCCCATCACATGTAATTGAACTTTAACTGCAGGGGCTGCGCGAAAAACACAAGTCTTCACACCTAGACAAGCCCTAAAACAGGAGCCAGGTGATTTGAGAATTGTAAAATGATGGTCACCCTTTTCCTCCCTGTTTTGTTCAAACTTTAATCAGCCAACCATCAAGGAAAAATGTTTTGAAGCTATACAGTTAAACAGTATAAGAACTAAGCAGATTGGCCAGCAAAGTGTGTGCAGTCCAGGGAAGACCAAGAAGCCATCCTGCCACCCAGCTGATAAGTGAAGGATCCACGCTGTGAGGCTGTACAAGAACTGCTTCCTGCCTGCATTGGGTAAAGATCTGTTTGCAGCTAAGATAATACAAGGACTAATAGCTCATTTTATATTGGGACAGAGTCTTTCTGTAATTCAGTTTTGTAGCTTGTTGGTAGTTATTAAAGTAAGCCTTGCTGCTATTCATCAACCGAGTGTTGTGTCAATTCTTAGAGCACTAGGTTTAAAAACCTGTTTTTAAGTGCAATGTGCTCAGCACCAGAGAAAGTAAGACTTCTAGGTTTGTTGCCTGCACTTCCGCCAGTGGCAGTGATTGGCTGCTGGGGGACCCCCCTCCCGGTCAGCAATTGGCCACTGGTGCCACCCCAGTATCACGAGGCACCATTCACCCATGCCTTCACAAATAACACTCCCACACTTCAAAAATAGCATCTCATGATTTACATTCTAAATCTCTTGATTTTTTAAGAGTTTGTCTCTGGTTTTTGACATGGTGGGGTTGGCAATACCAATTCCCCTACTAAGTCTAGAAGGGTATAGCACCTCTCCTAACCCTGGTTACTGTATCTCAAAGTTCAGGGGTTGCTACTAAATCAGGTGTGAGAGTAGTGGTTCATTGTTATACTCAGATTCCAAGTCAAAGAGCAGACACCAAGTTATGAATGTGAAAGCCTCCCAAATCTAGTAATCAAACTCTTAGGCTCAGGCACCTTGAAACCTCCCAGACATCAATCACTGAGGCATCTCAGAATGAAAACTCAAGTTAGCACAACAAAAGGAAACAGGCAACAGTGGGTGGTGTGCTACTCTCAGTATTCAAACCCAGTCAGCTTTGAGATAGTGACTAGGTGAGGAAAATGGCAACGGCCCTGAAAAGGAACTAAGCTGGTTTGAATGCTTCTTGGACAGGCATATCCAAAGGGTAGTAAAGAGAACCTGCACCTTCACCCCATGCAGATTCCCATAAGAATCAGTGCTCTCTCTGTTCCAATTCAGCATTAATACGCACCCCCTAGCAGAACTGGTGAGACATCACACGGTCAAATAACAGTAAGATAGAGATGAGACAGTTCTATATATCACTCTTTCAAAGAGAGAGAAATGCCACTGATACTAACTACCCCTATACTGAACCAGCTTACAGGTGAATGAGGGCTGATTAAAGCTGCTGGCTGGCTGAGGAAAACCTTGTGAAGATCTGCAGCTATGGGCCTGTCCGACTGTCAGACACATAAGTAGAGCTCTTGAACTCATGTCACAGCTCCTCCTGGACCCCTGGTTAACACCAAACTCTAACAAAACAGCAGGCACCATACATGTATTCTGCCATTTCTAACTGTGTCCCACTGTTAAAAGATAATACTCAGCCTTGACAATTCACACCTCTATGGGATTTCAGCTGCCTTACACTGAAGTCATTTCCTTCAGCTTGGAAACTTCAGCTCTGAGACAACAATAACTGAGGGAACAAGCAGTGGCTCACTCCCTTGGTATCAAACCCTCACTGCATCAGCTTCCCCTACAGTTTCAAATAAAGAATCAAGTGTCAATCCTTCGTTGTGGATCTAATGAGTTAGGACAGGATTTTGTAAAGGTTACCTCCTGGAAGCAAGACTGTTAATCACTTCTCTTTAGTGGCACAATGGAGCCATCCACAAGGGGAAAGCCTGTTTGAGCAAGCATCCGAGTATTGCTAGGAAGAGATCCACCTGACAAAGAGAGGGAAGAGCATCTTTTCAGACAGGCTTGCTAACCTAGTGAGGAGAGCTTTAAACTAGGTTCACCAGGGCAATGAAGACCAAAGCCCTGAGGTAAGTGGGTGACCCGGAGGAAATGCAAGCAAGAGTGGGCAGCAGGGGAGGCATTCTTATTTGTCCTGAGAAAGCAGGGCAATCAGCTCGTTACCTGAGGTGCCTGTACATGAACACACAGAGCCTGGAAAACAAGCAGAAAGAAGTGGAAGTCCTTGCACAGTCACAGAACAATGCTGTAATTGAATAACAGAGACTTGGTGGGAGCTCGCATGACTGGAGCAGTGTCATGGATGCGTACAAACTGTTCAGGCAGGGGAGAAGAGGAGGAGTTGCACTTCATATAAAAGAGCTGTTCGATTGCTCAGAGCTCCAGTATGAAACTGAGAATAGGCCTGATGAAAGTCTCTGGGTTAGGTTCAGAGGGGAGAGCAACAAGGGTAATGTCATGGTAGGGGTCTGGTATAGACCACCAGACCAGGAGGAAGTGGTGGATGAGGCTTTCTTCAGACAGCTAGTGGAAGTTTCCCAATCACAGGCCCTGGTTCTCATGGGGGACTTTGATCACCATGACATCTGATGGGAGGGCAATACAGCAGTGTGCAGGCAATCCAGGAAGTTTTTGGAGTAATGAGGACAACTTCCTAGTGCAAGTGCTGGAGCAGCCAGAGAGGGGCCATGATCTTCTTGACCTGCTGCTCACAAACAGGGAAGAATTGGTGGGGAACGTAGTCATGGATGGCAACGTTGGCAGCAGTGATGATGAAATGATTGAGCTCAGGATCCTGAGTAAAGGTAGGAAGGAGAGCAGCAGAGTAAAAACTCTGGAATTGAGAAAAGCAGACTTCAACTTACTCAGGGAACTGATAAGCAGGCCTCCCAGGGTCCTTTCCAATCATAACTTTCTATGATGTCACACATTCATTTTCTGCTCCACTGTAGTCCAGGGGCAGAGGAGCACTAGCATATGTCCAGTGTCATTTCCCCTTTGTTTTCTTCTCCTAAAAGGAGATCCTGGCCCCACTGAGGTTAATTGAAGTGTTATCATTGGTTTCAATAAGATCCAGATTTCAGCCCTTGTGACTTGCACTCTGCTAAGTGCACTATCAGAACTTATTATATTATACTAAATATAATAGTAATAGCAGTGCCAAAATGCTTGGTTCTGTTCGATGAACAGTGCTGCAGCCCATAAGCCTGCAAGGCTGTTTATCAAAGTACATGCAACTCCTGCAATCAGCCCTGAATTGAGCTTTTCTCTGCAGTCATGTCTAACCAACCTGATTATCTTCTATGATGAGATGACTAGCTTTATGGATGCAGGAAAAGCACTGGATGTGAGAGATCTTAACTTTAGCAAGGCTTTTGATACAGTCTACTACAATATTATTGCAAGCAAGCTAAGGGAGTATGGGTTGAATGGACTGTAAGGTGGATAGAAAACTAGCTCAAACATTGGGCTCAAAGGGTAGTAATTAACGGCTTGCTGTCTAGTTGTCAGCCAGTATCAAGTGGAGTGCCCCAGGGGTCAGTCCTGGGGCTGGTTTTGTTCCATAGCTTCATCAGTGACCTGGAAGATGGGATAGAGCGTAACCTCGGTAAGTTTGCAAACAACACCAAGCTGGGGGGAGTAGTAGATACGTTGGAGGTCAGGGCTAGGATTCAGAGAGACCTTGACAATTTGGCATATTGGCCAAAGTCTCAGGAGGTTCAATAAGAAGTGCAAAGTCCTGCATTTATGCAACATGGAGAAGTGCAAAGTCATACTGAACCACTGGCCATTGTACAGGCAGGGGAATGACTGGCAAAGCAGCAGTTCCGCAGGAAAGGACTTAGAGGTTACAATAGACAATAAGCTGAATATGAGCCAACAGTGTTCCTTTGTTGTGAAGAAAGCTAACGACACACTGGGCAGCATTAGTAGGAACATCGCCACCAGATCATGGGAATTCTTTCCCTCTATTCAGCACTAGTGAGGTCACATCTGGAGTAGTGTGTGCAGATTTGGGCCCCCAGTACAGAAAGGATGTGGACACACTGGACAGAGTCTAGTGGAGGGCAATGAAAATGGTGAGAGGGCTGGTATACATGACTTCTGAGGAGAAGCTGAGGGAACTGGGCCTGTTTAGTCTACAGAAGAAAAGACAGAGGGGATTTAATAGCAGCCTTCAACTACCTGAAGAGGGGTATTGAAAAAGAATGGAGATAGACTGCTCTCAGTGGTGGCACATGACAGAACAAGGATCAATAGTCTCAAGTTGCAGCAAGGGAAGTTTATACTAGATATTAGGAAAAACTCTCTCACTGGGTGGGTAGTAAAGCAGTGGAACAGGTTACCCAAAGAGGTTGTAGAATCGTCACCCTTGCAGGCTTTTAAGACCTGGCTGGACAAAACCTTTGTGCAGTGGTCTAGTTGAGGATGGTCCTGCTTTGAGCAGGGGTTGGACTAGATGACCTCGTGAGGTCCCTTCCAACCCTAATTTTCAATTATTCTACAATTCCTGGGAGCTGGTCTGGAGACTGGAGATCTAACTCCTGCTGGTTCCAAGAGCTACTTCATACCTCACCCCTCCCTGTTCCACATAAAAGCTGTTTCTCCAATGCACCTTACCCAATAAAAGCACAGAGCATGTAATATAAAAGAAAAACAAACATGCAGAGATTTCCTCCTAGAGGAGATTCACAGAAGAGGAGCAGGCATGACTGATATTAATTATGCTGTTTATTGCAGCACTGAAAGACACTCAGGTGATGAATATTCCATACTGTATCCAGTCCAAGACCTGGGCTGGACTTAACAGCTGCTCTGCCTTTCTGACAGACATCTGTGCGCCACTGTTGTGAGACTGTTCAGCCACTGGTGCTGTTTTGCTCATGCTGATGAAGTCACATGCAAAATGCAGAGCAAGACAATATTAAAGGATGCGAGATGCTAAGCCTGCATATATCACCCTGACTCTGTCTTTGTCTTACCTCTAATAGCTGTACTGCTCCTTCATGCTCCCTTTTTGCCTCAGCCTGGGCCTGGGGTCAAACAAGAGACAAAAAGTGTGTCACAAAGCATCCTTCAAAATCTCACTTCTGCTACCATTATCTTAATAAGCATCTTATAGATTTAAAAACCTGAATAGAGAAACTTGACTGGAAACATCCTTGATCTAAGCCTTGTTAAGTTAGAAGTTTGCATGAAAACAACTCGCACTGACCAGGTATCAGGGCTGCTCTGCGCACTGACACTTCCCTGGAATAGTGTATCTGGTGAACTTGCACATACCTCTTCCCTGCACAGCCTGTCCCTTCAAGGAAACACAATGCAGAAGTCCCATCTGTTTGTAGGGAATCAGAGAGTTAAAGTGTTCATTTTCTCACTCTCTCTCACTCGCTACATACCTGCTGCAGCCGCCTGACTTCCTCTTGTTTCTCCCGCAGTACTAGCAGTGCTTCTTCATGTTCAACCTCCAGCTTCTGCCTTCGCTCTGCCACATCTCTCATGTGCTAGAAAACAAGTCGCACACAGTTTAGGAGAGGTGTTATTAAACCATTGCCTTCTGGATCTCTCCCAGGGGCCCTATCCTCCAACAACAATCTGATAGGCAGCAAGTTGTTTTTCTCACACAGTAACTAAACAAATGGGAAAGCAAGCTTCTTAATGGGAGTGGAGTTCCAAGAACACATTAGGTAGGTCCTTTGCCTACCATAGTTTGCTCTGAGTTGCACCAGCAATACAAACAGTCAGAGTTGCCTCAGACAGCTTCACACTGCCAAATTCCTCTGCCCCCTTGCTCCTTCTCACTTCACAAAGAGAGGACATCAAGCAGCAACTCAGGTCAAGAAGCTTAGGGCCAGAACGCACAGCGCACTGGCCAACCCTCATCTACAAAACCAACTCCATGATATCCAACATAACTCAGACAGCATTGCTGGACAAGGCTGAAGATATGAAATGAGATGCTCCCAGCAGAGGCTAACAAAGCTTCTTCTAAAAGATTGTCTAGATAACAAAGGCCACAAAAAGCAAAACTGTATATAAATGGCCCAAACAAACCAGGAAAACAGACTTTTTGCTACCATTATCCCCTTTCCTGTAAGGCCATTCAGAACAGTATTCAGCATCTTTGCAGCACCTCCAGAGGCCTGGGCCTTACTGACCTTCAGCACCTGCTCTAAATTCTCCAGCTTGGTTTGGAGTCCTTGGCTCGTCTGAATCGCAGAATCCCGTTCCTTAGTGACTAAAACTACCTGCAGCTTCAGGTCGGCATTCTCAGATTCAACCTGTAAAGGAAAGGCTACTGATTCATACAAATGGTCTCAGGCACTCTTTGAAACAATAGCAGAGGTCCATCACTTTACACAGCTACTCCGTGGTCTTCCATCAGCCCATCTTCTCTCCCCTCCAACTGGTAGTCAAACATAACCAAATATTCATATATTTGTATGGGGCTTTAATCTGTTTAACAGATATTCATTCACCTACTGAGTTTCTACTATATTTGTCTCCCCTGCAACATGTGGAGTTTTCTGGAGGGGATTTTTCCTTGAGAAACCTTGGAAGCTGTGCTCTGTGATCTGGAAAGGGTGGGACTAGAGGCAGAGAAGCATGCAAAACCCCACTATAACTTGATACAACTGTTGTGCAATCACCTCTATTCACTATGGATTGTGCAAGAGGCCAGTCCTTAATCTCTAATGGGAATGTGCTATCACTAAGTTATTATTAGCAGTTCAAATCACCAGAGTAAGGCAAATGCCTCCTTGCTGTACAAAGGCCTGATTAATATGCTGAAAGAGCTAACCAGCAGGAAATGACCAGACTTTGAGAACAGAGGTTTGCTTTTCTGGCTCATCTGTATTTCATATGCTAAGAGAAAGAGCCAAATTAAAGAAAAAAAGACACATCTTTGAAATGCATCTGCCCCTTCCCTCCAATCCCAGCACTAATTCTTTATCAGTTCCCACTCACTTGTGCACATTTACAATATTTTTATAAGCTTCAAGGTGCATTTTATGATTACTTTACTGTTCTGCACAGCAAATAGCTGCAGTCCATATGGACAAGTCTTTCCTGTCTGTTTTCCATGTTACTCTGTGAATCTGGGACTACTTTTCTTGCAACTATAATGCAACTGATTACCAGGATGTAATACCTTAATGGGCACTCTACAAACATGGAATGATAGCTGTCTCAGTGGGCACCTTAGGGAGGATTCACCCTGATGGGTGTAGGTGGCCATCTCCTTCCCTGCTTCAAGATCTTTATTAGGCAAGGCAGGTCTAACTAGCACTTGGGCCAATGCCTTGCTTTCTTGACTATGCCCTCCTGGGGCCAGCACTCTCTTTCAGGGGTAACAGTAAACTCATCTCACATTTCCCCATTGACAAGCATCTTATGGCCACCTCTCTTCACTTTAACCTCCCCACGGTGGATTCTGTCCTGTCAGGGCCTTCACCACCTCCGTGACAACTAAAACCCGTGGACATTCCCCAATGTGGGGAATCCAGGCCATAGTTTTATCCTAGTCTAGTAATAACCTCTGCATAATACAAATGCTTTGCAAGTTCAACACAAAGGAAAAGTTAATACTCCATTCAGAGGAAAAAAATCTTCACTGACTACCTGTCCTGCCCATTCAGCCTTCTCATTAAGTCGAGAGTTCTGCTCAGCCAGTCGTACATTTTCACTTTGCACCTCCTCCAACTGGAGTTCCTGTCCAGAGAGAACAAGTATTACTACAGTCAGGTTCTCTGATTAACTGAAAACAGCTCCCTGATCTTCCCAAACTAGAGAGAAAAGGTCAGCTCAGGGCTTACTAAAAGAGCTGCATGCATCTGGATAAACACACTTGCAGGCTTATTCAATGCAGCACCATTCAAAGAACTGGACCACACATTTTGGCCCTGCTATTACTATTATATTATAATATGCTAAGTTCTGACAGTGCACTCAGCAAAGTACAAGACACACGAGCTGAAATCTGGATCCTATTGAAGCCAGTGGCAACACTTCAGTTAATCTCAATGGGGCCAGGACCTCCTTTAAGGAGAAGAAACCAAAGGGGAAATGACACTGGACATTTGCTACTGGCCCCACCCGCCTGCCCCCAGACTAGAGTGGAGCAGAGAATGAACACCTCTGACATCAAGGACTCATAGAAAATTATGGTTGGAAGGGACCTCACAAGGTCATCTAGTCCAAACCCCTGCTCAAAGCAGAACCATCCCCAACTAGATCATCCTACAAAGGCTTTGTCCAGCTGGGTCTTAAAAACTTCCAAGGATGGCGATTCCACAACCTCTCTGGGTAACCTGTTCCACTGCTCTACTACCCTCCTAGTGAGACAGTTTTTCTTAATATCAAACCTAAGCTTCCTGTGGTGCAACTTGAGACCGTTTCTCCTTGTTCTGTCATCTACCACCACTGAGAACAGTCCAGGTCCATCTTCTTTGGAACCACCCTTCAGGTAACTGAAGGCTCCTATTAAATCCCTTCTAGACTAAATAAACCCAGACCCCTCAGCCTCTCCTCAGAAGTCATGTGCCCCAGCCCCCTATCTATTTTAATTTCCCCCTGCTGGACTCTGTCCAGTGTATCCACATCCATTCTGTACTGGGGGTCTCAATTCTGCACACAGTACTCCAGATGTGACCTCACTAGTGCCAAATAGAGGGAAAGAATCATTTCCCACAATCTGTTAGCAATGCTCCTACTAATGCAGCCCAGTGTGTCGTTACCTTTCTTCACAACAAGGGAACACTGTTGGCTCATATTCAGCTTATTGCCTACTGTAACCCCCAGGTCCTTTCCTGCAGGACTGCTGCTTAGCCAGTCGTCCCCCTGCCTGTACAATGGTCAGTGGCTCTGCAGGACTTTGCACTTCTTACTGAACCTCCTGACATTTCTTTTTGTCCAGTATGCCAAATTGTCAAGAACTCTCTGAATCCTACCCCTCACCTCCAGCTTATCTACTACTCTCCCCCAGCTTGGTGCTATTTGCAAACTTGCTGAGGATGTGCTCCATCCCATCTTCCAAGTCACTGATGAAGCTATGGAACAAAACCAGCCCCAGGACTAACCCCTGGGGCACTCCACTTGAAACTGGCTTCCAGCTAGTCAGCAAGCCATTAATTACTACCCTGTGAGACCAATGTTTGAGCTAGTGTTCTATCCACCTTACAGTCCGTTCAACCCATACTCCCTTAGCTTGCTTGCAAGAATGTTGGAGGAGACTGTATCAAAAGCCTTGCTGAAATCAAGGCATATCACGTTCACTGCTCTTCCCGTATCCACAGAGCCAGTCATCTCATCACAAAAGGCAGTCAGGTTGGTCAGGCATGACTTCCCCTTGGTGAATCCACCAGGAAGCACCATTCGCATCACAGGCACTCCTCCACCTGGCTCTCACTGGAATGAACCTGCAAGCCATGGTCTCCAGAGCACCAAACCAGGACCTTGGTGGAAGCCTCAATGGTGAGTGGTCCTGCCTGGACAGACACGTCACAGTCGCAAGCAAAGGAAAAGCTGGCAGTGGCTCTGGCGTTGTGACATCCTCCAATCATTTATCTGGGTCTCAATCTGTGGCCTCTCTCTTCCTGCCTCTCTTTCCAAGCAGACCTTCTCTAGCAAACTTCACTATAAGCTGGCCTGTTTGATGCTCCATGGTCCTGAAAGGTTCCCTTTTTGCTGATAAAGCTTGCAATGAAGGAAGGTTAGAGAGAGTTTCCAGGCAAAGGCCCTAGCAACCTCCCTCTCACTCTGCACTCTAGTTAAACAAGGGACTGAGACCAAGACTTAACAGCTGAATTTGAGCTACTTACACTAAATACACATAGGTTAGCTACCCTTAGATGAAGAAAGAGCTTACCTTAAAGGCTCCCTTTCAAAGAGGAAGACGGTAAAGTGACCTGTGAACTGCTTGCAAACTCCCCTGTTTGTTGCCCCTGTTCTGTAGGCAGCAAGCATACTTACCAGTTCTTTGCATCTTTTGTGCTTTTTCCTCACTTCATGTTCAAGGTTTTCACATTTTTTACGCTTTTTCCTGAGCTCAAATTCCTGCATAAGAAAAACAAAGGAGGCCACAGAGAAATACTACGTCAAATACAAACCAGCAACCTAGATTTTCTCAGGGGGCCTATAAAATTCAAAACCAGGTTCCCTAATCATACAAGCTTTTTCTCTCTTTTCTCTGCGAAAAATCTCTGTGAAAAGTACTTGGGAAAAAAGCGAAGGTGTGTTTTTAAGAAGGGAACAAGAAATACCCAAGCCATATAACTCTTTTATGGGTCCCTTTCTTCTTCCCACCTTTTCAAATCTGGACACAGCTCACTGGTTTCACACTTGCACTGCACTGTCTAACTCAGTGGTTCTCAATCCCAATCACCAAAACTGCAGCCCATGTGACATCCTGTTAAATCATTTTTTTAATGGATACACAGGAAGTAAATTGTGTGGGGGCGACCCACATAACACATTGAGAGCTGCAAGTATGGCCCACTATGGCAAATAGGTTAAGAAACACTGGCCTAACTTCTGTCATGCTCAAGGAGGGCAAGACAATACAGCAGTCAGCACCAGTAAGGTGTTCTGAGCGCTCTATTGTCGAAAAAAGGTCTGTACAAATTATTTTACTTTAACTGAAAAAACCCACTAAGTCAGCCACGCATCAAATCCAGATAGTTACCTAGCAGTCAGGAGAGAGATGCTGTCTCTAGCTGCTTGCTACCTATTTTAGTTCTCCTGCTACTATACATTTTATCAGACTGTAAACTTGGATAATACTATGAGCAAGCCTAGTTTACTGAGATAGTTCAGACGGGGAAGTGAGATGATTGTTGAGACAAGTTCATGACAGGACATACATATCTCAGGTTGACAAGAGGATAAGCTCTGTCCAGGAGACAGCAGGTTCACTTGGGTTCCCTTTTAGTTTTTGCCAAGGTGTTGAGCTGCCAGTGGTGCATCTAGTACATGTCATTCAAGCAAGCAGTCAGCAAAACACCTTAGGACACTTTAACATGCATAGGGAATCATTTCAAAGGGGGAACCACCAGGTCCTATACCTCAGCTGTTCTTTCTCAGCTGTTTTTTTTACATAAGCCAGTTCTCCAGCCCCTCCCATCTCTGCAGACCAGCTGAACCTAGAAACACATCACCCCAAAGGTCATGGATGCAAGAGAGATAAAAGAGGAATGCTCTACCCAGTTACCCTAAAACAAACTTCTTTGAAGTCCCAGTGGAAAATCCCAGATAGGCACATCAACTCACCAACTGCTCTCGTTGCTGGCTATTCTCTTGGTCTGCTAATGCATTTTTCAAAGGGAAGTTTTCAAGTTCTTCACAGGTATGGCCCAAAGGTAGCACTCCTGGCTCCACCTGGAGATGGAGAGAAGTCCCAGCAGATTGTGAGAAAGAGTCAGGACAGCACAGCACAGGAGGGAGAGCTTTGCTGTCCACAGAGCCTAAAGCAGCAGAAGCTCATCAATATTTCTTCTCTGCGAGTGTTCGTGTGCTCTCCTGGGTGGAATTTCACCCAAAAGAGCACACAAATACCAGTAGACTCTCCCTATGCCTGAATAATAGTGTTTCTACCCAAACGCTTACAAAAAACAATTTTTTCAGCCATTTGGTTGGTCTAATAAATGATAACACATTTACTCAATGAATCTCATCTGTCTAAGCACCTATAGAACCTCACCAAGAACGTGAATTACCTTCTACGGAACTTTTAAGCCACCTGTGACAAAATAAAGACAAAGCAACCTTTAAAAAAATAACAACTCTCTAGGTCACTTAGCTATTCAGAGTTTCAAAAGAAGGGGACTCTGCATCTAAGCAACTAGCAAAACATTTTCTCCCTTTTTGATTAGCTAGAGCACGGGAAGCCCTAAACAACTCTTGCCAAGTGCTTTATGAGTCAATTTTCTTTTTGTGTTTCCAATTGTCTTGGGGATAATAAACTAGCCCTGAGGAAAGAAAGAACTCAGGGTTTGCATTCTCTTTCTAGTTCCTGTGGGGTGAAACCATCCACCAGCTCAACCTGCCCTGTTAAATATGATAGACAATTATGAACAATTAGCCTTTCTAGAGTTAGAGTTTTCTTCATAGAAGGGGCAAAAATTCCTAGTTCTCTGCTAAATTATGTGGGCTGTTACCATAAAATTTCACACTGAATTTAGGCACCACTTGAATTTTCTGGGCAGTTTATTTCTGTTTTTTCCCAGAGGCCCAGGGAACATAGGGAAGACAACAGATTACATTAAATCAGTCCTGAACAAGGGAGGGATCTCCTACAACACCTGGACGCTTTCAAATCTACTAGACCAGATGACCTGCACCACCCAAGAGTCCTGAAAGAATTGTCTGAGTGTATAACAGTGCCACTGGCCAAGCTGTTTGAAGAATCGTGGAACTCAGGAATGGTCCCAAATGACTGGAAGAGGGCCATTGTGCCCACTTTTAAGAAAGGGAAGACGGATGACATGGCAAACTACTGACCAGTCAGTCTAACTTCGGTCCTGGATAAAATATCTTTGAAAAATGTGTTAAAGGAGGTCATCAATGACAAGCTGGTAACTGAAGGGGTGTTAAGAAGCAACCAGCATGGTTTTGTCAAGAGTAGATCATGTATGACTAACCTAATGTCCTCCTACGGCCAGGTAACTAGCCATGTGGATGAGGGACACAAGGTTGATGTCATTTACTTAGATTTCAGTAAAGCCTTTGATTCTGTTTCCCATGAGATTCTCTCAATCAAACTGGAGGGTACTGGGCTGGACCAGTCTACAGCGCCGTGGGTGGACAACTGGCTTAGGAGGCTGCTTGCAGACCTGTATTTGATGGGATTGCCTCATCCTGGAGGCCCATCTCCAGTGGTGTCCTCCAGGCAGGGACCGGTGCTTGGACCTGTGCTCTTTAATATATTTATTAATGACTTGGATGAGGGGGTGGAACGCAGGGCTGTGCAAAGCTTCAGTCACTGACTCAATTCAATTCAAATCCAAATCAAATCAGGAGACCCTTTAATCTCTCCGAATCGAATCAGAACCCTCCAAATCAATTAGGAAAGATTCAATGATTCGGACATAAACACAGCTTTAAATGTTTGTCTACATACCTTGAGGTACCAGGCGTGGCTGAACTCTGAGATGCTGGGGCAGATGGAGCGTCCCACAGTAGTTGGGGGGGGGGGGGGGGGGGCCCGGGGCGCGGCACCCCCTGGAAGTGGACTGGAAGTACTTCAAGTCCACTTCTGGGTCTGCCGCTGAGCGCACAGGGGACCCCCACCCCCATGACTCTAGTCTCCTAGGTCTGGGGTGGGGGGCACCCAGGGTCCCCTGTGCGATCAATGGCAGACCCAGAAATGGACCAGAAGTAGTTCTGGTCTACTTCTAGGTTCGCTGCTGAGCACGTGGGGAGCCCCCCACACTCCTGTGGGATGCTCCATCCACCCCACCATCGCAGAGTTCATGAGCTGTGCCTGGTACCTCAAGGTATGTAGACAAAACATTTAAAGCTGTGTCTATGGCTGAATCGCTGATTCTTCAAATTAGCATCAATTCAATTCAGCAGAGTCTGAATCTGAAGAATCAGGACAGTGATCCAAATCAACGAATCGAATCACTGTCCCCGATTCAGTACGAATCCAAAACAGCCTGTTTTGCACACCCCTAGTGGAAAGCTCAATAATTAAATTTGCAGAGGATATGAGAGAAAATGTGGGCACACCAGAGGATAGGGCAAAGATTCAGGATGACCTTGACAGACTGGATTCATGGGTGGAATGAAATCAGATGAGGTTGAACAAGGAGAAGTGCAAGGTCCTTCACCTAGGTAGGAAGAACCCTCACCACAACTACACAATAGGTGGTAGTCCACTGGCTGGCACAGCATTTGAACTAGACCTGGGGGTCATGATCAACCAGAAGGTGAATACGAGCCATCAGTGCGATGAGGTTGCCAGAAGGGCAAACAGACCTCTGGCATGCATCAGCTGATGTATGGCCAATAGATCCAGGGAGGTGCTTCTCCCTCTCTACTTGGCATTGGTGAGGCCTCAACTGGAGTACTGTGTCCAGTTCTGGGCACCACATTTCAAGAAGGATGTGGATAAGCTCAAGAGGGTACAAAGAAAGGCTACCCGTATGGTTAAGGGCATGGAGGGCAGGACCTATGAGGAGAGACTCTGGGAACTGGGTCTGTTCAGTCTGAGTAAGAGAAGGCAGAGAGGTGATTTGAAAGCTGCCTACAAGTGATAGGTGCCTGTCTTAGGGCCTTGGAGGGACAGGTGAGGGAGCTCCAGGAGGAGGTTAGCAGGCTGAGGGGGATCAGAGAAGCAGAGGATGAAATTGATGGGTATTTCCTTTCCCTGCAGGGCCAAGCACCAAAGGGAGAAGAACCCCAGGAGGTGCCCTCCACAGCTGAATGGCAGAAGGTTCCCTCCAGAGCCAGGGCTGCTTGCGGCAGTGCAGTATCAGCTCCCCCAGTCCAGCTGGGGAACAGGTATGAGGCCCTGGCGACACTAGAGGAGAAAGGAGAGGAGGAAACCTCTGAAGAGAGGAGGCCACTCTACACACAGAACAAGCTGCAGGAGGCAAGTTGACCCAGAAGAAGAGACTCCGGATACTCGCCATAAGCGACTCCATCCTGAGAGGAACAGAGGGTCCTATCTGTCACCAGGATCCCATGACACATGAGGTGTCCTGTCTGCCCAGAGCACGGATTCAGAACGTGATGGAGATGAATCCGGCCGTTATCCAGCCCACTGATTACTAACCCCATGGTCCTAATCCACGTGGGCACTAATGATGCAGCCAGGAGCAGTCCAGATTGCCTGATGAAGAACTACCAAGCTCTGGGGGGCAAGCTGAAGGAGAAAGGGACAGAGGTGGTCTTCTCATCTGGCCTTCCAGTGAGCAGACGTGGACGACGCCATGAGAACTGCATAAGGGAGGTCAACTTGAGACACCATTTCTGAAGCCGCAAGGCAGGCTTCGGCTTTTTGGACCACGACCCATACTTCAGAAGAAGAGACATGCTTGGGTGGGATGGGCTTCACCTCTCCCCCAAAGGTAAGCATGTGTTCTCTTTCAGGGTTGGCTGATCTCCTCCAGCAAGCTTTAAACTAGCCTCGCTGGGGGAAGGGGAGGATGAGGATGGAGGGAGCCACAGAACACCGAACCAAGTGACACCCACAAGAACAGCCCGGCCACAGCAGGCAACGAGCATAAGAAGTACCCAGGTAAGAGACTGGGGTCCTGATAGTCCTGGGATTAGGGGGGCGGTGCATACACCCTCAGGAGGCCTCAAATGCCTCTACACTAATGCTCGTAGTGTGGGGAACAAGTTGGAGGAACTTGCCCTCCTGCTAGCTAACACAAACCTAGACAGTGGGCTCACTGAAACTTGGTGGGATTCAACACACAACTGGGCAGTAAACATCGAGGGCTATAGGCTGTACAGGAAGGATAGAACATGGAGGAAAGGTGGGGGTGTGGCGCTCTACATCAAAGAGCAATACACATCCTCAGCAAACAGCACTGGGTCAGAGGAGGGGCAGGCTGAAGTGTTCTGGGTCAGAATACAAGGCGGCAGGGAGAAAGGGACTTAATGGTGGGGGTCTACTGCAGGCCACCCAACCAGGGGAAAGAGCGGGACCAGGAATTCTCAGGTCAGCTAGTGGAGGCAGTTAAGTCAAGGGACGTGGTCATCACGGGTGACCTAAACAATCCCGATATCTGCTGGGACGAGCAGTCAACCAGGTCCGCTCACGTAGGTTCCTAGCCGAGTTACAGGACCTCCATCTAACCCAGGAGGTGCAGTCCCACAAAGGGAAATGCCCTGTTGGAGCTGGTCCTGGCCACAGGCGACGACCTGATGAGGGGACTACAGGTTCTCAACCACCTGGGCGATAGCGATCATCGTCAACTGGAATTCACCATCCAGCACAGGGTGTCAAAGGCCTGCAGCAAAGCAGCAGCCCTGGACTTCAGGAGGGTGGATTTCAATGAGGTAAGGAGACTAGTCGGGGAGGCACTGAGGTCCCAGAGGGGAGGGGAGTTGGGAGTCCAGGAAGAGTGGTCATTCCTTAAGGAGACGATCCCCTCCAAGCCCAAAGGGTGACAATCCCAATGCAGATCAAAGGGGGCAACAGTGCTCAAAAGCCGCCATGGCTCACCAAAAGCATCCAAGAACGTCTCAAAGCTAAAAAGGAGGCATACACCCAATGGAAGGGAGGGGCCATCACCAAGGAGGATTATACCTCCACTGCCCGAGATTGTAGGGGGGTGGTCAGGAAGGCTAAGGTGGAGATGGAACTGGGACCAGCAACCCAGATCAAAGATAACAAGAAGTCCTTTTTTAAATACATAGGGGGTAAAAAGAAGGTACTGAGTAATGTGGGGCCTCTGCAGGACACGCTTGGAAATCTGGTGGTTGCACCAGACAACAAAGCTAACCTCTTTAACAATTTCTTTGCCTCCATTTTTCTGAGCAGGGACCAGGGCATCCCCCCAACTGGGATCCCGGACGGACCCAGGGGAGGCACAGCCAGGCCCAGGGTCAATGAGGACCTAGTCAGGGAACTTCTGGTGGGACATGTTCAAATCAGCAGGTCTTGACGATCTCCACTCCAGAGTGCTGAGGGAATCAGCAGAGGTCATTGCGGGATCCCTGGGACAGCTTTACGAGCACTCGTGGTGCTTTGGCAAGGTGCCAGAGGAGTGGAAAAGGGCCAACGTGGTTCCCATTTTCAAAAAAGGGAGGAAGGAGGACCCAGGAAACTATAGGCCCGTTAGTCTTACCTCGGTCCTGGGGAAGCTGTTTGAGAAAATTATCCAGGAGCACATCTGCGAGGGGCCAGCAGGGGAGATTATGCTTAGGGGCAACCAACATGGGTTCATTAGAGACAGGTCCTGTCAGACCAACCTGGTGGCTTTCTACGACCAGGTCAAAAATCCTTGGACGCAGGTGTTGCGGTGGACGTAGTCTTTCTGGACTTTAGGAAGGCCTTCGACACTGTCTCTCACCCCATTCTCGTAAAAAAATTAGGCGACTGTGGTGTCGGTGTCTACAGTCAGATGGGTCGCAAATTGGCTGGAGGGCTGCACCCAGACACTGGTGGTGGATGAGTCATTTTTGACCTGGAGGGATGTGGGCAGTGGGGTTCCCTAGGGCTTGGTCCTCGGGCCCGCACTGTTCAATATCTTCATCAGCAATTTGGATGAGGGGGTGAAAAGAACCTTGTTCAAACTCACGGATGACACTAAGATGTGGGGGGATGTGGGCACACTAGAAGGGAGGGACAGGCTACAACTAGACCTGGACAGGTTATAGGGGTGGGCGGATGAGAAAAGGATGGGTTTCAATACTGACAGGTGCAAGGGGCTGCACCTGGGGAGGAAGAACCAGCAGCGTACCTACAGGCTGAAGAATTCCCTTCTTGTCAGCACAGAGGCAGAGAAGGATCTTGGAGTCATTATCAATTCCCAGGTGAAGATGGGCTGCCAATGTGGTGGACATGGAAGGCTAACCACACCTTGTCATGCATCCACAGATGCATCACAAGCAGGTCCAAGGAGTTGATCCTCCCCCTCTATGAGACACTGGTCGGGCCGCAGTTGGAGTACTGTGTCCAGTTCTGGGCGCCGCACTTCAGAAGGGATGTGCACAATATGGAGAGGGTCCAGAGGAGGGCCACCCGCATCATCAGGGGTCAGCAGGGCAGGCCCTACAAGGAGAGGCTATGGGACCTGAACCTGTTCAGCCTCCACAAGAGAAGGCTGAGGGGGGGATCTGGTGGCCATCTATAAACTGGCCAAGGGGGACCAGCAGGCAATGGGAGAGTCCCTGTTCCCCCGAGCACTACCGGGGGTAACAAGGAACAACGGCCATAAGTTGACTGAGAGTAGGTTCAGGCTAGACATCAGGAAGCACTGCTTCACAGACAGGGCGGCTACAATCTGGAACCAACTTCCAAGGGAAGTGCTGCTCGCTCCTACCCTGGGCGTCTTCAAGAGGCTAGATAATCACCTAGCAGGGGTCATCTGACCCCAGCATCCTTTCCTGCCCATGGTAGGGGGTTGGACTTGATGATCTGCTCAGGTCCCTTCCGACCCTATCAACAATGAAACTATGAAGTACGTCAAGGGTGAGCATCAAGAACTAAGGGAGCAACTCTTCAGGAAGGCACCTCAAGGAAGGACAAGAACCAATGGGCATGAACTAATAGAGGGTAAATTCAGGCTAAACAAAAATACCCAAAAAACTTGTTCTCTGTAAGGGTCACCAGAATCTGGAACACACTCCCAGCAGAGGTGGTGCAGTCACCATCCTTGGAGGTGTTCAAGATGAGGCTGGACAGGCACCTTTTTAAGCTTGTCTGAGCCCAATAACTTCCTGCCCATGGCAGGGGACCAGACTTGATGATCTTACAGGTCCCTTCCGGTTCTATGATTCTATATACATTTTTTTTTAAAGCCTTTTAATTTGGGCTGTGACTGAACTGTCAGTCTAGGCAGCCCTTCACATTAGGGGAATCCTGACTTAAACAGGGGAGACAACAGCGTTTTTTAATAGGAACATAAGACTAGGAAGGACCTCTAGCCTAGCCTCTGCATTGAAAAGCAATCACATTGCAACTAAGGGGAAAGGGTTGGATAATAAAGCTTAGGAGAGCCTAGGAGAAGGGTTGTGTCCCACACTGAAGAAGGGACGCCCCACCCCCACCCTCTCTCTCTCTCTCTGTCAGTATGGGGGGAAATTCCTTCCTAATCCTAAATGAAAAGTCAGACCTTATATTCAGGAACCCAAACAACATGTGGGGGAGTATGATGGTATGGCCCAGTGAAACTAACGCTGACCTGGCACAGAAGGAGAAGCCTCTGCTTCCAGCCTGCCTTTCCAATGCCGTTCCTCCATTTTGCATGAAAGAGGCATTAAATAAAATGTGGAAATGGCCTTGGGGGCAAAGACCAGAACCCGCATCTCCCTTCCTCCATGTCTCAGCAGTGACTACCTCACTAGGTCAAAGTCACATTCCCTCTTCCTTGCTCTCCTTCTGACTC